>NC_044034.1:288899386-289199386 GCF_901765095.1 Microcaecilia unicolor
AAAAAGGGGTTAGATAGATTCCTAAAGGACAAGTCCATAGACCGCTATTAAATGGACTTGGAAAAATTCCGCATTTTTAGGTATAACTTGTCTGGAATGTTTTTACGTTTGGGGAGCGTGCCAGGTGCCCTTGACCTGGATTGGCCACTGTCGGTGACAGGATGCTGGGCTAGATGGACCTTTGGTCTTTCCCAGTATGGCACTACTTATGTACTTATGTACTAACTGTAAGCATCAGATGTAACTGAGTAAAAAGTAGTAAAATTGGTGAAATTACTACTTCGATAAAAGTAAAAATAACAAATGTTTCCTGTACTTCTTTACAAGCAAAAAAAGTGACAAAACTTTTATTTAAGTACAGTAACTAATTGCATTTACTTAGTGCCTCTTACAAAGCCACGCTACCTATTCTCGGTGCGGCAAATAAGAGGAAGCCCATTCAATTCCTCTGATTTGCCACGCTGGAATCACTAGTGCGGCTTTGTAAAAGAAGCCTCTAGTTACTATACAACACTGTTGGCAGTTTGAACATCTTGGGTCATTTTTTTTTTGGTTGTACCTGCCTACAAAACTGTAACACCACAGACTTCACTTGATCTGCGGTCTTCATCTTAGGGGTAAGGATAAGGGTTGATACACCACCTTTCTGTGGTACAACCATAATAGTTTACATTACTTATTGTAATTTGTGTTATATTCTGTATATTATTATGTTTTATTTACTTTATTGTTTGTTTGTAAGATACATTCAACTTGAGTCTATTTCGGGCTAATGTGGGGTATAAAAGTCATGAATAAATAAATAAATAAATAAATAAAATATTATATGCAGGTCCCTAGTGGGCTCACAATCTAAGTTCTGACCTGGGGCAAGGGAGGCTTAATTGACTTGACCAGGCAGGGTTGGCTCAAGGGATTGTGGCACCATGACCAACTTTTACATCAGCACTGCCACCCCCCCCCCCCCCAAACAATTACTACTACTACTACTACTATTTAGCATTTCTATAGCGCTACAAGGCGTACGCAGTGCTGCACAAACATAGAAAAAAGACAGTCCCTGCTCAAAGAGCTTACAATCTAATAGACAAAAGTAAATAAAGTAAGCAAATCAAATCAATTAATGTATATCCGGTATATCCCTTTCTCAAGACCTCCCCACCCCCACTGGTGATAAAGGGTGCAATAATGCCAGTCTGGCTTCTCTCCCTCTCTTCCCTCCACCCCTACGCTGTAGATAATGAACTCTGGTGGGGGGGGGGGGGGCAGAAGAGTGGAGAGAAGAGAGATGGAGAGATACAGGACTGCGATTTTGGCACCTTTTATCACTGGTGCCCTGAGTTAGTGCCTTACTTGGTCCATAGGTTGAGCATATTACTAATTACTTCTATAGTGCTACTACATGTATGCAGTGCTGTATACATTATATGAATATACTTTCTCTGTCCCTAGTGGGCTCACAGTTTAAGGGATTTTTTTCTTTTTTGTACCTGGGGCAATAGAGGGTTAAGTGAGTTGCCCGAGGTCAGAAGGAGCAGCAGTAGGGACTGAACCCAGTTCCCCAGGATCTCAGCCCATTGAGCTATTAGGCTACTCCCTCACCTTAAGCCTGCCCTTACAGTGTACCATGACATCACACCCTAATATTCAACTCCTCCGTAGCAGAAATAAATTCCAACAATTGTTTGGGATCAAAGAACATATACAGTGGGGGAAATAAGTATTTGATCCCTTGCTGATTTTGTAAGTGTGCCCACTGACAAAGACATGAGCAGCCCATAATTGAAGGGTAGGTTATTGGTAACAGTGAGAGATAGCACATCACAAATTAAATCCGGAAAATCACATTGTGGAAAGTATATGAATTTATTTGCATTCTGCAGAGGGAAATAAGTATTTGATCCCTCTGGCAAACAAGACCTAATACTTGGTGGCAAAACCCTTGTTGGCAAGCACAGCGGTCAGACGTCTTCTGTAGTTGATGATGAGGTTTGCACACATGTCAGGAGGAATTTTGGTCCACTCCTCTTTGCAGATCATCTCTAAATCATTAAGAGTTCTGGGCTGTCGCTTGGCAACTCGCAGCTTCAGCTCCCTCCATAAGTTTTCAATGGGATTAAGGTCTGGTGACTGGCTAGGCCACTCCATGACCCTAATGTGCTTCTTCCTGAGCCACTCCTTTGTTGCCTTGGCTGTATGTTTTGGGTCATTGTCGTGCTGGAAGACCCAGCCACGACCCATTTTTAAGGCCCTGGCGGAGGGAAGGAGGTTGTCACTCAGAATTGTACGGTACATGGCCCCATCCATTCTCCCATTGATGCGGTGAAGTAGTCCTGTGCCCTTAGCAGAGAAACACCCCCAAAACATAACATTTCCACCTCCATGCTTGACAGTGGGGACGGTGTTCTTTGGGTCATAGGCAGCATTTCTCTTCCTCCAAACACGGCGAGTTGAGTTCATGCCAAAGAGCTCAATTTTTGTCTCATCTGACCACAGCACCTTCTCCCAATCACTCTCGGCATCATCCAGGTGTTCACTGGCAAACTTCAGACGGGCCGTCACATGTGCCTTCCGGAGCAGGGGGACCTTGCGGGCACTGCAGGATTACAATCCGTTATGTCGTAATGTGTTACCAATGGTTTTCGTGGTGACAGTGGTCCCAGCTGCCTTGAGATCATTGACAAGTTCCCCCCTTGTAGTTGTAGGCTGATTTCTAACCTTCCTCATGATCAAGGATACCCCACGAGGTGAGATTTTGCGTGGAGCCCCAGATCTTTGTCGATTGACAGTCATTTTGTACTTCTTCCATTTTCTTACTATGGCACCAACAGTTGTCTCCTTCTCGCCCAGCGTCTTACTGATGGTTTTGTAGCCCATTCCAGCCTTGTGCAGGTGTATGATCTTGTCCCTGACATCCTTAGACAGCTCCTTGCTCTTGGCCATTTTGTAGAGGTTAGAGTCTGACTGATTCACTGAGTCTGTGGACAGGTGTCTTTCATACAGGTGACCATTGCCGACAGCTGTCTGTCATGCAGGTAACGAGTTGATTTGGAGCATCTACCTGGTCTGTAGGGGCCAGATCTCTTACTGGTTGGTGGGGGATCAAATACTTATTTCCCTCTGCAGAATGCAAATAAATTCATATACTTTCCACAATGTGATTTTCCGGATTTAATTTGTGATGTGCTATCTCTCACTGTTACCAATAACCTACCCTTCAATTATGGGCTGCTCATGTCTTTGTCAGTGGGCACACTTACAAAATCAGCAAGGGATCAAATACTTATTTCCCCCACTGTATGTTGTACCCTCACATTTTTTCACACAAGAACAAGGAAACCATAACAAAAAATTAAGACCCAGAACTATGTGCCAGAAATTCCTTGCTCCTTTCTGAGTTATTCTAGACAAAATAGGAAAAATTTGGACCTTTAATTTCAAGAACAATTCAGTCATATTACGATAATAGAAACGCAAAATGGTGTTATGGTTCGGTTCCAAAATGAAGGTCACTATCAAGATGGTCCTTTGAGTTATCACTTCCAGTGGTGACTCTAGGAACTGCATTAGATTCATATCAAGAATGTAGAAATACTCCTCTGTGGATTTCCAGGCATGGAAGACTTAACCAGAGATAAATAAAAGCCCTCCCTATATGTACTTGTCACGATTCTGACTGTTTTCTTGGTCTGTGTTCATCTCACCCTCTGGTCGCCAGGACTGGTGACTGCTTTAGACTATCTGTTGCTGTTTTCCAAACATGTTCCAGAGGTCAGTCCGGTCCGGATTTTCCAGTCTGGCAGACTTGCTTGGCTTGTTTGTACCTAAGCAGCACCCTTACTTGCCTTGAGATTCCTCCAGCTGAGCCTCAGCTGGTGATGGTCTTTTTAAGCGCCTGTGGGCTTTGCTGCTTTGCAACGTCAAAGGTCGAGGTTAGTTGGTGTGCTGTTAGGAGAACTTCTGCATTGCTTTACCCTTTTGGCTTCCCTGCTTTACCCTTTTGGTGCTGATAGAAACACTTCTGCCTTGGTGTGCTGTTAGAAGCACTTCTCCCTTGCTTTACCCTTTTAGCTTCCCTGCTTTACCCTTTTGGTGCTGATAGGAACACTTCTGCAAAGTGATGCATGTGGGTAAGAGGAACCCGAATTATAGCTACGTCTTGCAAGGTTCCGCGTTAGGAGTTACGGATCAAGAAAGGGATCTGGGTGTCGTCGTCGATGATACGCTGAAACCTTCTGCTCAGTGTGCTGCTGCGGCTAGGAAAGCGAATAGAATGTTGGGTGTTATTAGGAAGGGTATGGAGTCCAGGTGTGCGAATGTTATAATGCCGTTGTATCGCTCCATGGTGCGACCGCACCTGGAGTATTGTGTTCAGTACTGGTCTCCGTATCTCAAAAAGATATAGTAGAATTGGAAAAGGTACAGCGAAGGGCGACGAAAATGATAGTGGGGATGGGACGACTTTCCTATGAAGAGAGGCTGAGAAGGCTAGGGCTTTTCAGCTTGGAGAAGAGACGGCTGAGGGGAGATATGATAGAAGTGTATAAAATAATGAGTGGAATGGATCGGGTGGATGTGAAGCGACTGTTCACGCTATCCAAAAATACTAGGACTAGAGGGCATGAGTTGAAGCTACAGTGTGGTAAATTTAAAACGAATCGGAGAAAGTTTTTCTTCACCCAACGTGTAATTAGACTCTGGAATTCGTTGCCGGAGAACGTGGTACGGGCGGTTAGGTTGACGGAGTTTAAAAAGGGGTTAGATAGATTCCTAAAGGACAAGTCCATAGACCGCTATTAAATGGACTTGGAAAAATTCCGCATTTTTAGGTATAACTTGTCTGGAATGTTTTTACGTTTGGGGAGCGTGCCAGGTGCCCTTGACCTGGATTGGCCACTGTCGGTGACAGGATGCTGGGCTAGATGGACCTTTGGTCTTTCCCAGTATGGCACTACTTATGTACTTATGTACTTATGTACTTACTTGTTTCTGTACCTTGTATCCTGTGTGAGAACCCTGAGTCCCAACCCCCTTTCAATCAAGCTTGTTTAGAATCCTGTTGGTCTAGTCTGTCTGCAAGCTCAATCCAGTAAGTCCTGCCGGCCGCCTGCACCTGGGGACTCAACGCCTGGGGAACGGTGGTCAAGCGTAGGTGAAGACCGGTTGCTCTGTCCTGCTTATCCCCTGCTTGCTTATTGCTTTAGTTCCAGTCCTGTGGTTCCAGTTTGGTTGTTTCAGCTTTACCTGTCTACAGCTTCTCCTGCCTTGCTTGTTTACCCAGTCCTGGTTGGGGGTCTTGCCTACTGCTGCCGCTTGGCAGCAGTGGTCCAAGAGCTCACGTGGGTCCAGTGTCCAAGAGCCTGAGACCATGACAGTAGTAAAGACTCGGTAGAGGGGCATTTTCAAAACCTTCAGTAAGTATTTCCATACCATGTCCACAGGTGCAATTAAAGGAGCCACAGCAGGAATCAAACACAGTTCCCCTGGTTCTCAGCCCACTGCAATAACCATTAGGCTACTCTTCATCTTCCTTTGAGCCTACTGTCACCTCCAATATCTGCTGCTGTTGCTGCTTCTTTTTGTGTTCATTAACCAATCATGTGTATTTCCCATGATAAGCAAATTGTATCCCTTGTGAGCTGGTCTCAGCAACAGCCTTCCAACAAACAATGGGTATATCAAGTTTCAAATTGATTGTGTATCTAGGCAGTTTACAATCTAATAAGGGGAAAAGAAAGACGTACAGCAGACTATCAAAATGATACTGACACAAAAGGAACAGGGGAAGAACTACAATATCTCATAGGAAAGGGAAAAGGGGAAAATAGTAGGATAGTACAACTGCTGGTTTTCCACACAACCTCGGGCTAGTGCCCATAAGCCTCCAGAAAAAATAAGGGCACTTTTTACTAAGCTGTGCTGTAGGCATGCTAATTTTTGTTTAGTGCACACTAACACTAGAGACCATAGGAATATATGGGTGTGTCTAGAATTAGAGCATGCTAAAAATGCTAGCGCACCTTAGTAAACATGGCCCTAAGTCTTTAACTCAGTCTTAAACTGAGATAAAGTAAGAAGAACCTTTAAACCTTGAGCGATAAGCAGCAACAGAAGAAATATAACGAAATGAAAGAACAATTAAAAGATTTCGCTGAGATGGACTTGGGGAAAATCCACTGCTTATTTCTAGGATAAGCAGCATAAAATGTATTGTACTATTTTGGGATCTTGCCAAATACTTGTAACCTGGATTGGCCACAGTTGGAAACAGGATGCTGGACTTGATGGACCTTCGGTTTGTCCCAGTATGGCAAGTTGGAAACGCTTATGTTCTTATGTTTAAAAGACGAGGCGGGTTATAAGGAATAAGAAGTGTGAGTAAAAGGACAGCTTCTCAGTAGAATGAATCTTATAAACCAAAACAAGTAGCTTAATGCAATAGAGAATTGGAAGCCAATGGGCATCCTTCAAAAGCGATGTAACATGGTCACACTTCTTGTATCCTGTAATAAGCTTAACAGCTGTATTTTGAAGGTGTTGCGATCTCCTAAGTTCACGTTGGATCAGGCTCATATAAAGGGAATTGCAAAAATCAAGTTGCGAAGATAAAAGCACGAACAAGAATATTCAATGCAGCAGGGAAAATAAATGGTCTAATAGCTCTAATATGTCTAAGCTGAAAAAAAGTACGACTCACCACAGATGATACCTAGTGGATTTAAAAAAAAAATAAAAAGATATTGAAAGGTCTATCTCTCACCACAATCACAGGACTCAGGTCTAGTAGAATATTCACATTTTGAGCTGTTTACCTGGGATGGAAGCAATTTAGAGCCTTGCAGGTGGACCTTGACTCCTGTGTTCATGCAGGAAGCTGCTCAGTCATGCTGAGTGATGTCTATTCTAATCCTTAGCAAACTTAATTCCCGGGCTGTGGAGTCGGAGTCAGTAAAAATGTACCAACTCCAGCCTTAAAATTAAAAAAAAAAAAAAAAACACCACATTATAAAGTACTGATAAATAAGAAATTATATTTACCAGTACTTTAGATCCAGAACAAAATTTAAGGCCTAATATAAGTAGGAGTCAGAGTTGGAGCTGGAGTTGGACAGTAGAAAAATGGAGGAATTGGAGTTAAAGGTTTGGTGTACCGACTCCACAGCTCTGCTTAATTCTACCACTGCTTCCAAATTCATAAAGTGGGAAAGTATAAACAGCATGATTCATGGAATTCTTTCCAAAATACTGTGTGTATGTCTGACCTGGAAGGTGGAGGGAAGAGGCAGCTTGAATGAACTGGTACACAAACATTCTATTGGTTTGTAAAGAATAATAAAATTAAATCACATGGTAATGTTATCAAACCATTAGATGTCGTTGTCAACATATTCCAAAAGATAAGATATATTTTACAGTTTAACTACAAGGGATCAACCTCCCATCATAATACGGCTGACATGCTTCTTCACCACTAGTTGGAAGTACAATACAGCAACCAGTGACAAACTATACAGTTCAATCATTAGGTGTAAGCACAACCATTAACTAAGCTATATGGTTCAGCCACTGGGTTTCACAGTAGAATTAACAAACAAAATGAAATATTCATCCGAATCACTAAGAAACAGCCTGGAAGAAAAAAGGTGTGTAGCACATGGGAGGGTGTGATGAGGCAAGAATGTGCAGCATGCTTCATGAAATTATTTCCAATTCTTCTGCATATGTGTGTGTGCGTACATAAAAGAGTGACTAGGAGAGTAGAGAAAAGGTGAAAGGCAGTTTGAAAGAAACAATTCCCTAATTGCTAGTTTTCAGTGTATAAAACTTTCTATGCTGCAAAAAGTACAATTGCTTTTCCCATAGAAATGTATTGGGCCATTGTTTGGGGTCTTTGTTTCTCTGGAACCCACGGTTTGATCTGACCCATTTTCTAACACTGTGTCTTTTCACTGGTTCCCCCCTCCCCCCACTCACTCCAAATTTTGGTCTCATTCCATTCCATTTTCAGAAAGTTATTTTGCCCAAGAGACAGACATTGTTGATCCCTTATGTATAATTTCTTTCCAACAACCCATTGACTTTGAGGTTGTTCTCTAGAAACAATATCTTCTTGTACTTTACTAAAGCCTGCTAGGTCTGAGTGGTTCTGCTTCTAAATACATTCCCATATAATTTTACTGACTGGAGCTTCCTCAACAAGGCTGAATTTTGCTTTCCCCTGGTCTGACTGGTTAGCTGCCCCCTAATCTACCTCTTAGTGCAGGTTATAATGAGGTAATTTTATAAAATATTTTCTGTGTGTAAAGTATGCTTTAGACACAGAAATAGCTTTTATAAAATTGGGCAGCCAAATATGTGTCATGTCGTCATACACGCATGCTGTGTGCAGGCATTCCTAGGGCATAGCTTAGTTGGAGTGATGTACAGACATATTTTATGTTGAAAAATATTTTTTTATTAAAGAACCAAGATTCCATAGGTGATACAATGATCATTAATGAACAATGCAGAGCAGTACACAGGTGTCAGTTCCCAAAAACATAGTTTGTCCCTTCCTTGTACATCCTCACCCCACCGCAAAGTGACAAGAATCCCAGAATCAAACCTAATAATGTACATGCAAATTAACTTCAGAGTACAGAACAAAGAACTCCGATTTCGATCCCCAATGAACCCTCCCCTCCCCCCCCCCAAATACACCCACCCACTCTTCTCTGCAAACAGGTAACAAAAGGTTGAATATGGGGACAGAGCAAAAACCTAATGATTCAAAATGCGACTTTGTGCGACTAGCTGCAATATGGCCCCAAAACACGCCCAAATATGCTGGCCGAAGAAAAATCGTGCACATTCATCTGCTCTATTGCCAGCAAAGTAATCATCTGCGTATGCCAAAGAGATAAAGTTGGTGCAGCTGGTTCCAGTCAACTTAATAAAATAACTTTTTTCCTTATGAGTATCATTCTGTGCAACAGCCCAGACAATCCAGGCGGCAATAGAGTAGGAAAGGAGAAAATATAAAAAAGAATCAGCGACAATGGCAAAGCAAGTTTCCAAAAAGCCATTACATGGTGAATCACTTGTGACCAAAACTGTCGGACAGCAGGGCAGTCCCAAAACATGTGACTGAGCGTAGCAGCTAGAGCTCTATATTTGGGACAGGCCCCTGTCGGACAGAGCAATGCCCGAAAAGTCCTACATGGTGAAAAGTAGAATCGTAGCAAAAATTTATACTGAAGTTCCCAAAAAAGAACATTAACACAATACCTCTGTACACCATGCAAAGCAGTTTATACTTGTTGATCCATGAGGTCAATCGTCAAATCCGCCGACCACAAAGCCGCTTACTGGGCATAGTCAATATCCTCAGTGGTGTCCTGCAGAAAGCGATTATTGAAACACAAGAGGCACTTTATCTTGAGCACCCAGCGTCAGAGCTTCATTTAAAGTCTCCTTAACATCTTCACTTAAGTTCTCCCAGCCCAAATTGTCAGCATAGTGATGAAGCTGCAGGTAAGCAAAACGATCCATAGTCAGGAGTGAATGCATCTGCTGAAGATCCTTAAAGGGGCGCAGTTTATCGTCATCAAGAATTGGTGTAGATAATGAAGTCCAAGGATCACCAATGGGAAAAAAACTGAAACATTTTTGCCTGGAGAAAAATCTGGATTTTGAGACAATGACAAATAGGGAGTTGCCGCTGTTGAAAAATGGTGCTGTCTATATAGCCATTGCCATGTTGCCCGAGCCAAGTAGAGAAAAGGGTTGGCTAAAATTGATTGGGAGGGCCTTTGAGGCACCGTGTGCGGCAGCCAGCTAAAATGTTCACAGCCCAGACTAATTCAAAGGGTGTAGCAGAGAAAAAATTAGTTCCCCAATACCATAAAGCAGTGAAAAAAAAAGGATAAGACCACGTCAAGTGCAAGGGTTCCCGCGCCCTCCCCCCGACCAAAACAAAGTAAAATCCACATACATTGAGAACCTTGGAAAAAGTTAACAGGCATCCAGTATATTACCAAAGGGTCCGTTAGATACAACTTGCAAAGACCCAGGAGTGGCCTAGTAGTTAGGGTGGTGGACTTTGGTCCTGGGGAACTGAGGAACCGAGTTCGATTCCCATTTCAGGCACAGGCAGCTCCTTGTGACTCTGGGCAAGTCACTTAACCCTCCATTGCCCCAGGTACAAATAAGTACCTGTATACAATATGTAAGCCGCATTGAGCCTGCCATGATTGGGAAAGCGCGGCGTGCAAATGTAACCAAAAAAAAAAAAAAAAGAACTCACAGTTGTTATGGCTGTGCCTAAAGAATCACAGCCTTCTGAAGATAAACCGAATATTCAAGTTCCAGCTGTGGTATCCGCAGTCGACTGAGCCAAATAAGCCTTTGCTGCCATAAACAACCCACTGCCCATTATGATAAACTTTAAGCAAGGCAGGGTATAACAACATGAAATGCTAGTGCTTTTCAGATAAAGCTGCACAGATAGTGGTAAACTACAGTCTCTGATCTTGTAGAGAAGCAGAGTAGACTTCAAAAATTTGTACACGTTCTCCCTCATACAGCATGTTGTTACATTTCTGATGGTAACCCCTAAGGATCTCCATTTTATGAATATAATTGTGCACCTTTACTACAACAAACCGGGACCTCCACCTGCCCTCCTGTTGACAGTCAACCCAATGAGTGCGTTCAAGACCTGCACTGTCAGATAGCACAAATTCCTTGCTCAGCTAGCCTTCTAGAACAGAAGAAAGGGCCCGATCTGCAACCTGCTCTGGAAAGCCCACTAATCAGAGATGCCCTCCACGTGATCTATTCTTAAGGTCATCTAATAAGGCAGCCTGCCTCTGCACCTTTTGTTGTAAAGTCACCAGGGTATCCACCACCTGGACATCTGAGTCTTCAATGGTCAATACGTGCTGCTCTAATTCACCCGTCCGCCGGTTTGTGTCAGCCACAAGGGATTCCAAATGTGTCAGCTGCCCAGATATTGACCTAGCCGAAGCTCCAAAGCACATTCAACAGCAACTGTAAGTTGTGCAAGCTGCACCTCTGTGAACGCAGGAGGGGATGGCAATGCACATTCTGCCATCTTGTCAATGGAGTGTGCCTTAGTAGATTCTTTTTTTTAAGTCCTTTATCGGCCATATCTCCGCCTGGTTTTTGCAGGAATCTGTCCATATAAAGTTTATAAATGATCTGTCATGGATTCTGCAGCTGTTCTGGTCTCAAAGTGATTAATAATACAACAAAGACAAAAGGCATCTTTGTATAAAATTATCCTCTAAAAGAATGACCTCATATAGTATTAAACTGGAGTGCAGAGTGCAGGTAGAGAAGAGGAGAAGGGAAGGATTGCTCTTGGGGAGCTTAAATTAGGAAGGGAAGAAGCAAATCTAAGAGTAACCCCGGCTTCCCTTCCAGAGTACAGAAAGACTAAAAAAAGCATTCATTTAAAGTCACACACAAAAATGGAGGTGAAGCCACCGAGATCACTATTCCAACTGTCTATCCCAAAAGTTACTTCCAATGTTTTCTTAACACAGTATGCAAAGCACAGCACACTGCTTACAGTTTACTTATAAAGATTTCAAAGGAAATGGAGGAATTAGATTAGACATAGGCTCAGGGGCAAAACCATTTATACATTTAAAAACAAAGCAAGCCAGTTTAAATTTCACTCAAGCCTTCATTGGTAACCAATGAAAAGATACCAAGAATAAAGTAGCACGATCAAGCTTTTTTTCAGTGGAAAATCAGTCTAGCCACGGTATTCTACAAAAGTTGGAGTTTTTTTTCATAAGAGCAAAGGAAACACCAGCATAGAGTGCACTGCAATAGTCCAGTTGAGAAAGAATCAAAGCTTGGACCAATAAGGTGGGTGAACTGAATTTCAAAGAAATAAGATTAGACGGCTATTAGTTGTTTGAGCTTGAAAAGCATCTTTTATATAAATTATTAAAACTGGTCAAAATGTCTAAAATGATTCCTAGCACTTAAGTAGGCCTTTCAATTGGGATCAAGTCTTCAGAGGTAAAACTTTCAGAGGAGAGATTCATAACCATGTCCTTACCACAGAATTTTTGTTTTAGTGGTATTCAGATTTTTGCATCTTTTAAAAGAGCCCAACTTTGAACAAAGGTTTCCTCTGTGTCAATAAAATATCATCATCACCAGCACTATAAGGAAACATACATTTTCCCTTACCTAAATTTCTATATTTCTGCTCAAACATTTGATAAAAAAGCAAAGACTATGAACCCCCCAACTTGTTGCTGATGGACTAATTTTAAAAATCTTTCACAAGTGGGGCTTCACAAGAAAAAAACAAAACAGCATTCCAAAAAGAGTATAAACCTCACTACATTTTCAGAGTTTTCAAGCACTTTTCCGTGTGAACCACCATTTGTGAAGCAATCAGCAAGTTCACCACTTCCTTAAGTAGTCACATTTTGCAGTGTCTGCTACACAAGGAATTTTACTAAAATTATGAATGAATGTAATGCTGCAATGTAGCATAATACTTGCACATTTTCTTTTATTTTGTTGTAATAAACATATGGTTGATTTAATTGATATTATTTCATTGTACTGTATTGTGTATTTAATGCATTTTTGTATAGAATTATTTATTTATTAATTTTTTTTCTCATACATCAGAACATGGTTACTGGATCATTGGCTTATGTTATTCTATTTTAATTTACTTTTTTTTGTGTGTGAGTGTTACATTTGTACCCCGCACTTTCCCACTCATGGCAAGCTCAATGTGGCTTACATATTGTATACAGGTACTTATTTGTACCTGGGGCAATGGAGGGTTAAGTGACTTGCCCAGAGTCACAAGGAGCTGCCTGTGCCTGAAGTGGGAATCAAACTCAGTTCCTCAGTTCCCCAGCGACCAAAGTCCACCACCCTAACCACTAGGCCACCTCTTGCTTATTCTAGATTTGTAATTGTAAACTATTCTGATCTGTCATTCAAGAGTAGTACATCAAGCTTTTAATAAACATAAATCAAACAAAAACTCCTGCACAAATGTCATCACAGACATGCTGATTTTCACAGAAAAGGTAAACTAGACATCCGTGAAGCACAGTTTTATCTATCTCAGAAAGGCCCAGTAACAATGTTTCTCTTGCAAGTATGAAGGGAGCTTATTTACATACACAGCAATCTATCACCAGAAAATGGGCCACTAATTTGTATGAAATTCCACATTTTAGTACATCAACATTCTATATAGAAGCTCACAATCTTCTCAGTTATCTCAGTTTTTCTATCGCAACCCTGAACTCCCCCCCCCCCCATTACATTCCTTGCTTCCTTGCAACTTCCTTGAACTGAGTCTAGTTGAAGTGACCAATTCCTAGCACCCTATCTTCTCTCTTTTTTGCCCCCCTCTCAGCATCAACCTTCTTCACGTTGTCTTCTCCATAACTAATGGTACCATAATGGCCTTTTCCTGTTAACTGGCGCAAATATTGTTCTCCCTATGCTCTTAGGATTTATAAACCTGCTACCCATCACTACTCTTCTCAAATTAGACTTGCTAAAAATTCTTATTACATGAAGCAATTAGCCAAATCTAGTAACTGTTCAAAGTTACTACTTTTGCCTCTTACTTTTCTAACAAAGTCAACTGCCTAGTTGACTTTGATCATGGGGAACTGGGTTTGATTCCCACTACAGCTTCTTGTGACACTGTGTAAGTCACTTAACCCTCCATTGCCCCATGTACAAATAAGTACCTGTATATACTATGTAAATCACTTTGAATGTAGTTGTAATAAACCACAGAAAGGCATATGTCAAGTCCCATTTCCCTTTAGGCTTCAGTTGCCTCCTCCACCTCAGGTTTTCCCGTTTCTCCTTTGCTAGTTGCTTCTGTTGATAGCCACCCCCTCCCCCAGTTTATGAGGATACCTGATCCATGTTTACAATTCCCTCTCTTATCCTATTGTCTCATATTTTATCCACTATCCCCGAATTCTATATAGTGCGCCTAGAGATCCATGTCGAAATCCAAGCATATTCTATAACAACGTGTGCAACTTAATTGGCTTAACAAGCTAATCAGCGTTGATAACAGCTCTTAACAAGCAATAATGAGCACTAATTGACAATAATTAGAATTTACATGTACAACTCACTAAGCATATTCTGTAACACAGTGCGCCTAAGTTCTAACACGCGCAGGCAAAAAGGCGTATGGTTATAGGCATAGAAATGGGAGTTCCAATATTTACAGGTGTACAGAATATGGCACAGTGTGCCTAAATCTATACACCGGGATTCACGCCATGTTTTCATTGGTGTAAATAGATGCGTGTAGTTTTAGGCGCTAGGATATCAACTAGGCATATTCTATATTTTATAATCTAGGCACCACTTATAGAATATGATGATTAGGTGTGGATTTTTAGGCACCATATATAGAATCCCCCCTCCCCCCAATGTGCCTCACTACTTCATTGCTTATCCCTTTCCTTCCTCTTGAATCAGGATTTCCAGATATGGCCTCCCCCTGCTGACTCTATACTTAATCACACTTACCAGCTTATTTTCGAAAGAAAAAGACGCCCATATTTCGACCCAAATCGGGAGATAGGTGCCTTTCTCTCATGTGCACCCAAATTAGTATAATCGAAAACTGATTTTGGGTGCCTCCAATTGCAGTCTGTCGCGGGAACGAACAAAGTTGACGGGGGCATGTCGGAGGCGTGGTGAAGGCGGGACTGGATCGTGTTTATCGGCCGAAGAGAGATGGGCGTGCACAGCCAATAATGGAAAAAAGAAGGACGGCAGAAGTGAGAATTTGGGCCGCTTTTTTTGGGCCCTTTTTTTTTCCCACTAACAAGTCCCCAAAAAGTGCCCCAACTGCCCAGATGACCACCGGAGGGAATCGGGGATGACCTCCCCTGACTCCCCCATTGGTCACTAACCCCCTCCCACCAAAAAAAAGAACTTTAAAAACTTTTTTTCCAGCCTATATGCCAGCCTCAAATGTCATACCCAGCTCCATCACAGCAGTATGTAGGTCCCTGGAGCAGTTGTTAGTGGGTGCAGTGGACTTCAGGCAGGTGGACCCAGGCCCATCCCCCCCCTACCTGTTACACTTGTGCTGGGTAAATGGGAGCCCTCCAAACCGCCCCCAAAACCCACTGTACCCACATCTAGGTGCCCCCCTTCACCCATAAGTGCTATGGTAATGATGTAGAGTTGTGGGGAGTGGGTTTTGGGGGGATTTGGGGGGCTCAGCACCCAAGGTAAGGGAGCTGTGGACTTGGGAGGTATTTTAATTTTTTTTCTTACTTTTTACAAGTGCCCCCTAGGGTGCCCGGTTGGTATCCTGGCATGTGAGGGGGACCAGTGCACTACGCATCCTGGCCCCTCCCATGATCAAATGCCTTGGAGTTGTTCGGTTTTGAGCTGGGCGCCTTCGGTTTCCATTATCGCTGAAAACCGATACCGCCCAGCTCAAATCCGCCCAAATCTGATGCATTTGCCCAGCACCAACTGTATTATCGAAACAAAAGATGGACGCCCATCTTTTTCGAAAATACGGTCTGTCCCGCCCCTTTGCGTACCCGTCCTCGGAGATAGGCGCCCATGGAGATGGGCGTTCGCGTTCGATTATGCCCCTCTTAGTGTTTCTTCAGGTTATATTACTGTTTCCTAGAAAAAGGTAATTACACCTATCCTCAAAGCTACTGATTCAGACCCAGATTGCCCTGAACAGACCTATCTCTAATCTCTGTATTCTGCCAAAGATTACAGAGAAAGTAGTTTTTGATCAATTGCTACAATTTTCCGATCACCGTACTCTTCACCCACGTCAGACTGGGTTCCATGCTCTTCAGAGCAGTGAAAACTACAATGACTGCTTTGACTAGTGAACTTCATTTTTTTTTTTTTTTTTTTTTTGGATACTAGGAAAGTGATTCTTCCTATTTCTTTAGACCTCTTGGCTTCTTCTGATTTGGTAGATAACTGACTTCTATTGGCCCGCTTGCAATCTATCAGTATCTCTGGCAGTGTCTTCAAATGGTTTTTTTCTTTTCTGACAGTTTTTCAGTTTCTACTGCCTCATCCATTTCTGCCACAAGACTTGTACCCTGTGGTGTGCCTCAGGGTTCACTTCTTTCCCCTCTTCCATTTAACATATTTCTCAGTCCCTTGGCCACGCTTATTCAGGATTGGAATATTAAATTTTTCATCTATAGACAACAATCTCCTTAATTTATGCTGTGTCTCCCCCAAGCCCGGATTTGTCTCCATTTGCAGTCCTGTTTTCTTTAGCCAACTGGCTCTCTCAACAAAAGATGGTAATCCCTCAAAAACAACTGCTTGTTGGGTATCGGGTTCTCTTTTTCCCTCCTTCCATTCTGCTGAATTTGTTTAATTTATTCATTTCACCAGTTTCCTCATTTCGCTACCGTGGAGTGATTTTTGACTACAAGTTAGTCTTGACCGTCAGGTTTCCCAAGTTATCAAAAAGGGCTTCTACTGGTTGCATCAGATTCAGTCTATTCAACACTATCTTGACTTCGCTTCTCTCCACTTAGTCATGCTTTCATTATCACTCACATCGATTAATGTAGCACGGTCTACTGTGTGGTATTCACTCTTATCTTCTTTGCTACCTTTAAACTCTTCAGAGCTCTGCTGTCTGCTTCTTATGTAAAGCCAAGTGGTGGTATCATGCCTCTCCACTACTTATACAATTACACTGGTTGCCCTTTCATTTTCGGTGTTAGTTTAAGATACTGTATTTTACTCATAGTGCTCTTCACTTGGGTTGTCCTCCATCTCTCTCCACAGTCACTATTCTCTATAGCCCATCTCAAGTTCTCCGTTCCCTGGATTCTCACCAGTTAGTTCTACCTTCTCCCAGATTTGCTATTTGTCTACCCGTAATTCACTGTACTTCTATCTGTCACCCTTTTTATGGAATAATCTCCCCCCATACCTTCTTGGTGAGCTTTCTTTTTGTAAATTTAAGGCCCTCTTAAAAGCCTATTTTTTTCAGGCAAGCCTTTTCCATTCCGCTCCCTGCCAGTATGATTTGTTCTAGTGGGTCTGCAACACCTCTCTGATTAAGAATTGACTAAGTTTTTTGATTTTATTCTCTGATGAGTGTAGTGTGTTTGTGTTCTTTCCTATTTAATTACGGCGTTCTTTTCTTGTTTGTTTTAACTTTAATTATTTTGCAAGACACTAAGACCTATTTTAGAACTGGCAGGATATCAAATTAACTAATAAACAAACAGAGATCAGATGTTAATGCACAATCAAGGCATCTTACCAAAGAGATTTTTCTTTTTATTTCACTTCTTCCCCTTTTTGCCAAATCCATCATATATACACACATTGTCAAAACAAGTATGACTAGGTTTACTAAGCACACAAATAACAGCAGGAAGCTCTTTTGACCACACACACAAAATTTAATAAATCACTTACAGATCGCATTCCCAAGAACCAATAATAGGCTCCTAAATCACTTACAGATCGCATTCCCAAGAACCAATAATAGGCTCCTCCAAGCGGTGTACACAATATTAAAATACTGATCACAAATACAACAGATAAACAGAAGATCAGTAGCTCATTAACAACCTTCCCACTCCAGACCACCATACCCAAAAACCACCCACAAAAACCTCCCCCATTCCCACTCATAACCCTGCTTACTCTCACAGCCCAAAAGCAGTATATTATTAGCAAACTCTTGACCATTAACCCGGGGACAACCAAGCAGGGCCGTGCCTAGGGTCTCTGGTGCCCCCCCTGCAGACTATCAGTTGGCGCCCCCCCCCCCCCCCCGCCACGTGAAAATGATCGCTCACCACTTGCCACACTGACAGGAATTGTCAGCAATATTCTTAGAAACAAACTGCTATACATTGCAAAATAAGATAGCAGATGTAAATTCTCAAAGTGGACATATTCCAAACACTAAAATGAAAATAAAATGATTTTTCTCTACCTTTGTTGTCTGGTGACTTTCTTTTTCTGATCATGCTGGCCCAGTATCTGATTCTGCTGCTATCTGTCCTCTTAACTCCGTTTCCAGGGCTTCCTTTCCATTTATTTCTTTCCTTTCCTCCTTTCTTCTTCATTTCTGGTCCTCAGCTTCTGCCTATTTTCTTCATCCATGTGCAGTTTTTCTCCTCTCTTCCTTTCCCCTCATTTCATCTCCTTCATCTCTCTTCCCTCCCCTCTATGTCCAGCAATTTCTCCTCTCTCCCTGAGCCCTGCCCTCCCATCCATGCTCCTCTGTCCCCTGCCCCCTCCATTCATCCCTATCCAGCAATTCCCCTCTCTCCCTGAGCCCTGCCCTGCAATCCATATCCATCCATGTTCCTCTGTCCCCTGCCCCCTCCATTCATCCCTATCCAGCAATTCCCCTCTCTCCCTGAGCCCTACCCTCCCATCCATCCATGCCCATCTGTCCCCTGCCCCCTCCATTCATCCCTATCCAGCAATTCCCCTCTCTCCCTTCCATGAACCCTGCCCTCGCATCCATGCTCCTCTCTTCCCTGCCCTCCCACTCCCATGTCCCAACTGCCCTTTTCCCCCCCTCCCCAACATCACTTTCCTTTTTTGTTTCTTTTAAATTTACCTCCATCCAGCAGCGCAGGCGCAGCGTCAGTGAAGGAGGCGGCGCTAGTCCCGACGTGTCTAGCCTTCCCTTCAATCAGTGTTCCGCCTTCTTCTGACGTCATTTCCTTGATGTCAAAAGAAGGCGGAACACTGAGCGAAGGGAAGGCTAGACACGTCGGGAGCGCCGCCTCCTTCACTGACGCTGCGCTGCCGGACGGAGGTAAATTTAAAAGGAAAAAAAGAAAGAAAAGGATCTTGCGGGAGAAAAGAGGGCGGGCAGTTGGGCAATGGGAGCGGGAGGGCGAGGTAAGCATGGTGCGGCGGCACCCCCCAGAGGATGGCGCCCCCCTGCCGTGCTTACCCCGCTTACCATGTTGGCACGGCCCTGCAACCAAGATTTCACTTTTTTCCTGAAATTAAATATGGAACCTCCATTCACATCTCATTTGCTCCCTTACACACTCAGTCATGAGTGTTCCCCATGAGGAGGGTGCCTTCTTGATTTTGGCCATTATTTTCTGTGCTAGTCTAGAACTCTGCTTTGCCCTTAGTACATGTTGTCTTAAATCAGGTGTGGAAAATTATTGGAGTGACAGATTCTTACCCTAGCAACTCATGTCACACTAGATCAGGGGTTCTCAACTCAGTCCGTGGAACATATCCAGACAGGTTTTCAGGCTATCCATAATAAATATGCATGAGAAAGATGCAAATTTATTTCATGCATACTCATTGGGGGTATACTGAAAACCTGACTGGCTAGGTGTGTCCAAGAACTACTGCACTAGATGCTAGTGCAAATAAAAATCTAGGAATAAACAAACTATGAGCTCAGTGATGTATCTTTGAGTATAAAGCATTCATTTATTCCAGTGCTGGCAATTACAGCTCGTTTATCTGTCTGCCATAAAATGACATCACTGCACATTAAAAATAATCTGCCTATTACTCATTACCTTCTTTTGCTCTAAACCAACACAGATTAAACAATGCTATTTCTTCTTTCCTTTCTTTAAGCCCTGCAAAGAAAATATTGAAGTTATCTTCCTCATCCCTGTCTTACCATGCTCAAATACTGTCCCTCAAGGCTGACATTGGGTCACTTTGATCTCTTATCTTTCTACTTACACACAGGCCAGTCCTCACCTCCTCATCCTCCAGAACACTTGTACTTTCTTTCAGGGCTGCTAAAATGTGGGGGGTGGGGGTGGGGTGGGGAGGAGGCAAATCTCCCTGGGCCCAGCCTCCAAGGGGGGACCTGGGCTCAGGCCCGGTGCCAGCAAGCTTCTTCCTGCCTGCTTTCGGGTCTGTCCTCTCCTGCTCACTACCCAGGACCAGAATGATTACATTAATGCGTTATCACATTAATGCAATCATCCGGGTCCCAACTCCCAGCACACAGGAGCACTGGAGCAGGAGAGGACAAAGCAAGGGAGCACCGCAGCAGTGACTCAGAGACAGAAGGGTGCGGGGGGGCAGGCGCGTGCGGCTATCCAGTCCAGCTCACGGCCCAGCCGAGTGTCTCAGTGGCCCTGCTTTCTGTTATCGCATTACTGTGTGTAAAGCTCACCTTCCCCCACTCTTCCCAACACACTATTGCCAGAAGTCTTAAGCAAAAAGTATAACAAAGCAAAACCATATTTTTCTGTATATAGGTACACAAATACATGTGTGCAGGTATCAGCAGAAAAAGTCCACATATTCTGTCCATGTAGTGGCTGGCAGCTGGGTTTGAGCACCTGCAAGATGTCTCAATATCCAGGGCAGTCTTGTTATCTTCCTTCTTTGTACTCTACCCTCTTGGCTAGAAAAGCATACACAACCACTTCTTAGTTTTCTGCCTTCTCCTTGCCAACGTACAAGGCTCTGTAATCAATAAGGACTCAATTCTATTAATGGCACCCAAATTTGGGCACCAAAAAAATAAGTGTTATTCTATAAACAGCGCTGAAAGTTGAGCGCAGTTTATAGAATAGTGTTTAGCGCTGGGATCTGAGCCCAACTTTAGGTATAAGGATCTACAACAACTGAATTCTGGTGTAAATCCTTGCGCCTAAATGAGGCACTGATCCCCTGAATTTTAACCCATGATTTGCCCATGTCCCTCCCACGGCTATGCCCCCTGTTTGGATTTGCACAATCCCAGCACCTAAAGATGCATGTGTAAATTTTAATTAATGTCAATTATTAGCACCCAATTATCAGAGCTAATTGGCTCATTTATTAAATTGCACATCCAAATGTGTGCATGCAATTTTTGGTGCCATATATAGAAGTAGGGTGCAAATCATCTGCTATGGGGGGGGGGGGGGGGCATTACCAAAAAATATCTGGCCTTCTAGGTCCCTTGTGTAGCTTAACAAGCAGGGAAGCTGTAGAAGCAGAAGACTGTGATCCACTACGTAACAGGAAGCCAAACAAAGGAGTACTGTGACCAGCAAGGCAACTTCAGAAACAACAGGAAGACGGAGTAATGGAAGAAAAAACTTTATTTGTATTGCCTGACACAGCACCATGTTTCGGCCAAGTGCCTGCCTCAGGGGCCTTTGTGTAGAGAGAGTACCTAATATGGAGGCGGGCACTTGGCCGAAACACGGTGCCGTGTCGGGCATTACAAATAAAGTTTTTTCTTCCATTACTCCATCTTCCTGTTGTTTCTGAAGTTCCCTTGTGTAGCTTGTCATATGTGCGTGCCAGCACTTTCATCAGGACTTCATCATTACAGAACCTGCAGCTAGTCAGGTCTACCATCACAGCCTGTCAAACAAAACACCACCATGGATGCTAATGTTCCACTTCTACCATTTTATATTAACCAGTTTGTCATACATTCTGGCAGCCCCAATAGCAGCTGCTGAACACAAACTGTTGATCTGTCACTAGGTCAATCTTTCTCTTCTTGCCCATTTACCAACTAAGAGTCCTCTGTCCCCACCACACATATTTTAAACTATTTTAACCATCACTACCCACTTCAAGAGGGCATTCCAGGCTTCCATCACTCTAAGTCAGGGGTAGGCAACTCCGGTCCTCAAGAGCCGCAGGCAGGTCAGGTTTTCAGGATATCCACAATGAATATGCAGGAGATAGATTTGCAAGCACTGCCTCCATGGTATGCAAATCTATCTCCTGCATATTCATTGTGGATATCCTGAAAACCTGACCTGCCTGCGGGCTCTCGAGGACCGGAGTTGCCTACCCCTGCTCTAAGTGAAGAAACCTGTCTCCTCAGTCGCCCTTCTCAGTGAATTTGTTTTAGAATGTCCTTTCTTTTGAAACGGGTAGGTTTATTGAGCATTACCAGCATCTTTCAGGTGTTTGAATGCCTCTGTCACAGGCCTTGATATATTTTCTTTAAATTCAGAAGCCAGCAGCTGACCTTTCAACCCTCCCCCTTGAAAAACAGGGTGAATGGGGAGCAAGAGGGATGTTCTCTGAAGTCTACTGCATCTCCTTTAGCAGCTGGTTTATTAAGCTTGTGTTCCCATTGGGTCTAAGGGAAAATAAAGCTTAATAAATCAGTTCTCTAACGCAATGCTGCAGGGCACGGGCAGACGCACAGTGTCAGCAACTCCCCCCCCACCCCCCCCCCCAAATCTCTCTTTCTCTCACATCCCCCTACCCTGGCATCACTCAGTCTATCTTCCCTATCGACCTGCTTTCCTCCCAACCTGCAAGCTAGTCCTCACCACCTAGGAAGCAGTCAGCCACAAAACCTTCAGTTCCTATTTCTCTCCCCCCCCCCATGCCTAGCCTTTTCCACATAACAAGCCAGCTAGTGACTCCTCACAATCATTGCTCCAGCTAGCCAGCCACCCCCAAGATTTCCCATTAAGCCAGCCCTCAGACCTTGACCCTTCATCTTGAAGTTTACTGTCACTACTGAACAAGACTTACCTCTCCTCCACACTGTGCGGCTCTCGGCAAGTTTGAGCCACCCAGTACAGGAACGGCAATGCACGCTGGACTTGGGAACCTGAGACCAGTGCTGCAAGTCCTAAACCACGCAGCTCAAATTTACAGAGTGTGCACCGCAGGGGAGAGGACATTTTTGTTCGGGCAGCAACAGCACAGGCAATAAAAGAAAAACAAGGTATGAAAATCCTGGGCACAAGGGGGAAATTTCTAGCCACCATGATGAGACCTGCTCTATCATATCACTCCTGTCTAGCCTCTCTTCTATAGAATACATATTTGTTCACTTCAAAGGGCTTATAATTGTAGATCCTGCACCATCTTGGCAGACCTTCTCTGGACAGCCTCAAATTTATCTATACCCTCTCAGAGCTAAGACCTCCAGGTGAGGTCTTACTAAAAGACTTAATCATTGCTTCTTTTCAGTTAGGTATAGCCCTCCTTATGCAATCTAGCATCCCCCTGGCTTTAGCCACTGCCTTATCCTACTATTTCCAGATCTCAAAATCAAAGGATCTAGTCACCCTGGAGGTCTCATTCCTGTTTTATGGACATTTTATATACTGCACATACTTGACTATAAGCCAAGAATTGTTTTGTCCTCCCTCTCACCCCGCCCAAAAGAGCACACATTTCTCTCCTTCAGCCCCCTGTGGTGACCAGCATTTCTCTCCATCTCCCCCCCCCCCAAAATGACTGGCATTTCTCTCTCCCCCCACCCCCATCCTGAGGTGATGGGCACTTCTCTTCTTACCAGTACCTCCTTTCTGCTGCTGTTGACGACACAGTAATTACTGCAAGCTGGGCCACTGCAGGACCTTGAGCATCGGCAAATGTTCAAGTCCTGCCAGATCCTGCCCTCTCTTTCAGGGATCTGGCAGGACTTGAGCATGCATAGATACTCAAGGTCCTGCACTGACTCAACTTCGGTGTCAGCAGCAGCTGGGCAGGAGGTGATACCAATAAGAAGCGAAGTGAAGGTCACCATGGTGGAGGGGGGGGAGGGAAGGGAGGAACTGTGAGAAATGCCAGTCAACATGGGGGGGAGGAGATCACAGAGTGAGAAAAATGCTGATCATCACTGTAGGGGGAGAAGTGAAAGAAAATGCAGACCACTGGGGGAGGGGCGATTCATCTATTCTAGGGAGGGAAGGAAGTGAAGTAGCTATTCTTCCAGTTTGGGGGCGGGGAGGAATGCCAAACACCATGGGGGAGATGGGGAAGGAGAGAAATGCTAGCAATATAAACTCTCGGTTTTGTATTTGGATGGGTTTACATTTTGAGTATATACGGCACCACTTAGACTTCTATACCCAAAATAGAAACCTCTGCATTTTTTGTACTAAAACCTAAAACTAAGCAGCTGACCACTTGTCAAGCTTTCCTAAATGCTGTGTATTCCATCCACTTTCTTCAGATGCATCTAATATTTTGCAGATCTCGACATCCATCTGCAAAATAGAAAAAATCTCCCTGCTAATCTTCCCAAAACATTGCTTAAAGAGATACTGAGCGAGACTCTAAAGCAAGTCATTAATCATCTTTTATTCCTCAGAGTGAATTCCATTTACCATTCCATTTTATATTGTTGATCCAATTTCTAATCCAGTTCACCACCTTGGAATGCACCCACTGCTTGCTCAATTTTTTAAGCCTGCATATGGGATGAAATCAAAAGGTTTTGCCAAAATCCAAGTGAATCACATCCAGCACACATTCTTGATCCAGTGCTATTTTTGTATTTCTTAAAAGTTTGGGATTAAAACTTTGTGGTGGGAAAAATATTTAAATAAATAAATGCACCTGTCACACAATCAAAGAAATTAATCAGAGTTGTCTGATACAATCTCCCTCAGATCCGCAACCCACCAGTTAAATGCTTCACTATCCCCTCCTTCAGAAGAGCACCCATTAATTTTTTTACCACCAAAAATGGGTCTATAATTTCCAACCTCTTCCCTATCACCACTCTTCCAAAGGACATCATCTTCTCAAGTTCCACAGAGCCACACCTGTCTCCAAAGACCTTTAACAGGTCGTTCAGTGGAACCAGACCTCTGTGCTCCCTTAACATCCTTAGATGTATCCTATTTATTTCCATGACTTTACCTTCTTTCAGTTTCTCGCCCCACACAAACACTTTTCCATAAATGGCAAGGACACTATCCCACTATTCTAGGTGTCCTTCAGCAAACCCCAGAATAATTTGCTTATAACGTATGCACTTCTTTAGCCTTCTTCCACACATTTCTCGTCTCCTCTTAATTTTATGATCCTTACTTTTGCTCTTCCTCCTTGCTTTTGTCATCTTGCTTTAAAGTGCATGCCATTTAAGCGCACGTCAGATAAGCACACACTCCATTTACCTGTATTAGCATGTTTCAGTCCCAATTTTATAAGTGCATGCTCCGTTTAAATGCAATGCATTGATCAGCAACATCACTCCGTTCAGGGGCATAGTCGACCAACTTGTATCTTTTAATTAATGTGGATAATTTGTGTGCCACTGCTGCTGCATCCGCTGAGTCCTTCAGGCAAAGAAGGAAAGAGTGGGGAACCAGCACCCTCCCTTGTTTGCTCCCAGCCTTGTGATACACAAATGCCATGCGACGCAGGCAGTCAATGAAGGAGAGTGAGGAGAGATCCAGGATCCATCCCCCCCACATTGGCTCCAGCTTTGTGATGTACAACTGTAATGCCGCATAGCAGTTGTATAATATGCGGCTAATGAGGAGGAATGGTCCTGGATCTCTCCTCACTGTCCCTCACTGGCTCCTCACATTGTGATGTACGGCTGCCTGAGTCAAGTGGAATTTGCATATAATGAGGCTGGGAGCGACTGAGGGAGGGTGCTGGTTCCCCACTCTTTCCTTCCCTGCCTGAGGGATTGTGGGGCTGCAGCGGCAGTGGCACACACAGCAAAAGGAGACCTGGTGAGCTGACTAGTTGAACAACTTAGCACCTAAATAACAGTCCCTAGCAGCAGCGGTACACAAAACAAAAAAAGACAAACAGTGTGCATCTTATTTGGAACAGCTGTCTATGTCTTACATCTATAACTACATTTGGTACTGTAAGAAAATTGTTGATTGTCCTATAACAGTAATAAATAAGTTGTGCTACACTGGCTCTGTGTGGTTACTGAAATTATGCTATCAAATGGTAACACCAGTTACATTAAACAGTAACACTGGCTATATGCAAATTAAACTTCAGACCGAGGCCTTGCACTTAACTGGAGTGCACTGTACCCTCTTTAGTAGCCTTTTTCCCTTTTGTGCCTATGCCTTCCCGACCACTTTCTTCACTTCTGTCAGCTTGACTTTATATTAGCCCTGTGCTCCTCTAAGAACCCTTACACAATTTAAAAATGTTAACTTAATTTAATTCTCATTTTATAATTTATATTGCAGATTACAAGGGTCTTCTTCTACAAGATATGACTCAAAATCTTTTCAAATTGAGATTTCCAATGAATAAAAAACTAAAAATCAATTAAACATCTTTCACTGTCTATTAAATACCAGTAGCTAATCTGTGGAACCAGCTTCCTTTTTCTGTAAATCTTAGGCTCATTATTTTCAGTTTAGAAAACTTCTAAAAGTTTTCTATTTTGTAAAGCTGGTTTATCTACTCTTCAGTGTACCATATTAGTTTGGTTCAAATATTTGTAGTTCCTGGATAGTTTGGTCCAGCTCTTGTTCATTGGAATCCATCCTTGAACTGAATAGGTATAGGCGGAATACAAAAACTGGTATAACATAACAGATTACATCATTAGTTAAAATACACACAAAATTGAATCATTACATCTAAAAATAGTCAAATACATCGTTAAATGAAATAGTAAAAATAGATCTATAGTCATACAACCACCTTCTCACATTCTCTCATCCTGTTATTACATCTGCCACACCTATAGCAAGCCCAGTTCCATTTATTAAAGTTTCATAAACACCATAATCCCCTGCTCTCCCTCCTGTAGAACTTGTATACAGGAGCCAAATTGAATCTCCAATCCTATTCAAGGTTGAAAAAAGACCAAATAATCAAGTTTTCAAAAGTTATCAAAAGAATAGATAAGTTGTTATATATCAAATGCTCACAGAAGTGACTTTCAAAAAATTAGTTGTTTTCTCTGTAGTCTAATCCATCATCTGAAAAGGAAGGCGCTGTCAATCATCATTCCTGAATGGATCACAAGTATTCTCTCGGGTTCAGAACAAGCCACGTTTTCTGTTATTTAATATGGTCCAACCTAGCAGGAGCATTAACAGACACCAGCCTTCTACTCCAGATTCAGACAGATTGTTATTTCATTTCATGTACTCACTTGACTACATGCTTTATCAAGTGCTCAAAGAACGGTACAACATGAAAACAGACCATCACAAATAATAACTTTCAATAATCTCCCATCAAATCCCTTTAAAAGAAATATAAACGGATCAAATTACATTGGGACCCTTTTACAAAGGTGCGTAAGGGCCTATGCGCGTCCAGAGCGTGCCAAACCAGCATTACCACCCAGCTACCGAGTGCCCCGGGCAGTAATTGTGAATTTGATGCACGCCAAAAACACAGGTAGAAAATATTTTCTATTTTCTACCGTGTGGCACTTACCCGGGGGTAAACAGCAGTGTGCGTACGCTGCATGCCTACCACCTGGGTAGCATGAGAGACCTTACTGCTAAGTCAATGGGTGGTGGTAAGGTCTCAGGCCGAAAATGGATGTGCGCTGGTTTTTATTTTGCTGCACTTCCAATTTCCAGCCCCTTAAAAAAAGGCCCAGATCGTGCCCAAAAGACAAGCTCACATTGCCGCAGGCCACTTTTTGCCACAGCTTAGTAAAAGGGCCCCATTATGAAAAACTACACACTTTTTAAAAAAATTCATAGAATCCTTCTCTTCCCATATCAGCAAATTAGAGGAAATTGTATAATTTCATGAAATCCTTTTCTTCTCACAGTAACTTCCACAATCATCCCACTAAAACAAGAGAAGGCTCTTTGTTGAGTACAGCACAGCTGAGGGTTTGACTGGCAAAAGTTCCTCGTGCAGTTTAGGGGGCAAAGAGAAAATGGGACTTGGGTGCAATGATATGCGATAATCATGAGGTGGCCAAACAAGTAGAAAAGGCGACGGTGAAAGCTAGAAGGATGCTTGGGTACATAGGGAGAGGACTGTCCAGTAGGAAAAAGTAGGTGATGGTGCCTCTGTATTAGACTCTGGTGAGACCTCATTCAGAATATTGTGTACAACTGTGGAGACCACACCTTCAAAAAAATATAAACAGAATGGAGTAAGTCCAGAGGGCAGCTACTAAAATTGTCAGTGGTCTTTGTCAAAGTGTACAGGGACAAAGATCTCAATATGTATACCTTGGATGAAAAGCAGGAGAGAGGAGATATAATAGAAATGTTGAAATGCTTCCATGGTATAAATGCACAGGTGGCAAGTCTCTTTCAACTGAAAGGAAGCTCTGGAATGAGGAGGCATAGGATGAGGGTGAAAGGGGACAGACGCAGAAGTAACTTGAGGAAATACTTCATGAAAAGGGTGGTGAATTTGTGAACGACCTCCCAGTGGAGAAAAAAAAAAACCTACCTAAATTCAAGAAAACTTGAGACAACTACATAAGATCTCTAGGGGACAGGAAAGGATGGTAGATGGCATGCACGGGTAGACTGGGTAGGCCATGTGGATCTTTATTTGCCTTCATTTTTCTATGTTTCTATATAAGAGTAAGTAGTGCCTGCAGCATGGAGTATAATGCTCTCTAAGGATGACAGGATTTCAATAATGTTGACAAATACAGTGGTTGTTTGTGATGTACGGTCCAAAAAAAACCAAAGAACTTTAAAATTTCATCCTAGATTCAACTGATAGCCAATGTAATTGGTGCAGAATTGACAAAATATGGTCAAATCACTTAGCACCAGTCATGTTTTATAGAGGTTGTAATCATTTTATCATTTTCCCTGAACACACCCATATAGAGACAATTGTAGCAATCAAATTGATTAGTGATTAAAATGTGGATAATAGTAACTAAATAATCTGGAGCAAAATATTTCCTAAATTACCTTAATAAATGGAAATTTGCAAAACATCCTCAAACAACTAGTGAAAACTTTATTTGGATTCAAATTCCTTGCACCTTCAGCAATCTTTAAAGTTATACCATCAATTACAATGGCTCGTCCTACCTCATTTCCTTTCCAACTGACCCAAACCCCCTCTGATTTATCCTCATTTAATTTTAATCCATTCATCAAGACATTTATTAAGGGTTTCTAACATCTACAAAAGGTCATATTCAAAATGAGCGACAATCCATATGTCCTCTCCAAAAAGATAACATTGAAATTCAAATCCAGCTACCACCTAAATTATAGGACCCCAAAACAATATTAAAACAATGAAGAAAGTAAAAGCCCTGGGTAGACCACATTTCAACAAAGATGACACAGAAAATTTCCTATCCCATCAAGTCCTCAGATTTTTACTCTCCAAAAAAAAAAAAAAAATGCAAACCACAGAAGTGCAGATCCACTTACTCCAACTTCCTCTAAATTATGATCTAAGACCTTAAGTGTTGAACAGGCTGTGGGCTAGAACATTCAAATATGGTGGGCCTGCTTTCAGATAGTCATTTCAGGATAGAAATGGTCAAAGACATTTCAAGGTGGCAATTCCAAGATGACCCAATTCCCAAACTGGGCATGATGGAGGTCTAAGGTAATATTACTACTATATCAAATACCAAAATAAAACTTACAAACTTATTTCCCAAATAATGTTAGCACACTTTCCAACTAAGGAACCTTGGAGAATGCAGACATTTGAGACATAAGAAACAGAGAAACTGGTGTACCACTTAGGGGCACTAAATAGATATTAAATTGATGAGGACATTTTAAGCTTATTTGATGGAAAGATGAGATGCACTGTTTCCCTTTTCTTTGTTGCTTTTATAACTTACTAACATATTACGATTTATTTTAAATTTAATTACTTGAGGGTATTGTGACCCTTATGTGTCTGTTTTTGTCTATTATTTTTCTTCTACTGTTTGTGTCCTTTACTGTTTCTTTTTTTTTCCTCCCCATTTTTTATTACTTTGTAACCACTGTGATTATAATATGTGGGATATCAAATTAATGAAATGAACCTTTGAATGACACATGGAGGCATATTTTCAAAGCACTTAGACTTACAAAGTTACATAGGGGGTCATTTTGGAAAGAGAAAAATGTCTAAAAAATGGCATAAAGAAGCATTTGGACGTTCTTCTCACAAAAACATCCAAATCAGTATTTTCAAAACCTATTTTTAGACGTTTTCCTATGAAGTCCATCAGAAGTGCATTCAAATCACAAGGGGGCAGGTCGTGGCAGGGCGTTTCGAAAATGGGATTAGGGCGTGCTGAACACTTGGACATTTTACAGCCATAACAGAACACAACAAAAACGTCCAGGACTAAACCAAGACATTTTTATAACTACTAAGACACAAAAAGGTGCCCTAAATGATCAGATGACCACTGGAGGGAATCAGGGGTGACCCCCCACCAATATGTCACTGACCTCCTCCCAACCCCAAAGAACATGAGTAAAAATATGACTTACCAGCCTCTGTGACAGCTGCAAATGTTAAAGTCAGGTCTATTAAAGCAGCATGCAGGTCCCTGGAGTAGTGTAGCGGTTGGTGCAGTACACAGTAGGGGACCCAGGTCCCTATCTCCCTCTAACTGTCACACTTGTGGTGGAAATGTGACCCCTCCCAAGGTGCCCCCTTCATCCTATTGCAGTGGTGCACAGTGGGGGGCAGTGGGTTTTGGAAGGTTCAGGGGACAAGATAAGTGAGGAAAGGTGAAATGTGTACCTGGGAGCATTTTTATGAAGTGCACAGAAGTGTCCCCTAAGGTGTCCCACTGCCCTCCTGGGATGTCTGAGGGGCCAGTCTACTAAAAATGCTGACTCCTCCTACAACCCAATGGAATGAATCGCTACATTTTGCACCTATTCTTTTTTCTTATTTCAAAAATGGACCAAAAAAAATGTCCAAATCACAAAACCTTGTTCAGTATTTTCGGGGGGGGGGGGGGGGGGGGGGGGGGGGGGGGGATAGACGTTTTTCTTTTTTGAAAATTAGCTTCTTTCCTATTTAGATTTTGGAAGTTTTGTGCAAAACATCCAACATCGGACTTAGAAGTCATATCGAAAATGCCCCACCACGTAACCTACAAAAGTACATAAGTATTGCCATACTGGTTAAGACCAAAGGTCCATCAAGCCCAGCATTCTGTTTCCAACAGTGACCAATCCGGGACACAAATACCTGGAAAGATCCCCAAAAAGTACAAAACATTTTATACTGCTTATCCCAGAAATAGTGGATATTCCCCAAGTCCATTTAATAACGGTCTATGGACTTTTCCTTTAAGAAGCCATCCAAACCTTTATTAAACTCCGCTAAGCTAGCCGCCTTTACCACATTCTCTGGCAACGAATTCCAAAGTTTAATTACACGTTGAGTGAAGAAAAAGTTTCTCCGATTCATTTTAAATTTACTGCATTGTAGCTTCATCGCATGCCCCCTAGTCCTAGTATTTTTGGAAAGTGTGAACAGACGCTTCACATCTACCCATTCAACTCTACTCATTATTTTATAGATCTCTTCCCTCAGCCGCCTTTTCTCCAAGCTGAAGAGCCCTAGCCGCTTTAGCCTTTCCTCATAGGGAAGTCGTCCCATCCCCTTTATCATTTTCATCGCCCTTCTCTACACCTTTTCTAATTCCACTATATCTTTTTTGAGATGCAGCAACCAGAATTGAACACAATATTCGAGGTGTGGTCGCACCATGGAGCAATACAAAGGCATTACAAACATCCTCATTTTTGTTTTCCATTCCTTTCCTAATAATATCTAACATTCTATTTGCTTTCTTAGCCGCAGCAGCAAACTGAGCAGAAGGTTTCAACGTATCATCGACGACAACATCTAGATTCCCCTTTCTTGGTCCGTGACTCCTAACATGGAACCTTGCATGATGTAGCTATAATTCGGGTTCCTCTTTCCCACATGCATCATTTTGCACTTGCTCACATTAAACGTCATCTGCCATTTAGACGTCCAGTCTCCCAGTCTCGTAATTTTTCACAATCCTCCCGCAATTTAACGACTTTGAATAACTTTGTGTCATCAGCAAATTTAATTACCTCACTAGTTACTCCCATCTCTAGGTCATTTATAAATATGTTAAAAAGCAGCGGTCCCAGCATAGAGCCCTGGGGAACCCCACTAACTACCCTTCTCCATTGAGAATACTGACCATTTAACCCTACTCTCTGTTTCCTATCTTTTAACCAGTTTTTAATCCACAATAGAACACTACCTCCTATCCCATGACTCTCCAATTTCCTCTGGAGTCTTTCATGAGGTACTTCGTCAAACACCTTCTGAAAATCCAGACACACAATATCAACCGGCTCACCTTTATGCACATGTTTGTTCACCCCTTCAATGAAATGTAGTAGATTGGTGAGGCAAGATTTCCCTTCACTAAATCCATGTTGACTTTGTCTCATTAATCCATGCTTTTGAATATGCTCTGTAATTTTGTTCTTAATAATAGTCTCTACCATTTTGCCCGGCACCGACGTCAGACTCACCGGTCTATAATTTCCAGGATCTCCTCTGGAACCTTTTTTAAAAATTGGCGTTACATTGGCCTGGATATCTTTCACATTAAAAAAACTGTAGAAATGAACTTTGACTTCATAGTTGCTGATATTCAGTGATAAATTAAGGCTATCTAAAACAACTCCTCTCCTGATTCACCATCACGAAATGCTGCTGCTGCTTCTCAGGACAGGAGTTATTTTTGTCCAGTAGGTGGAACTGGTTTTACTGCACTACTGGGTTGTTATACGCTAGCCGCTGACACAGCCCTTTAGGAGGGTGAAACATGGCCATGTCGGGCTATTTTAATAATGCGGTAAATAAATTATTTTTCTCAACATTGCCATTGGCGATTCGCATTTTTTTTCAGTTTCAAATTATTTACAGAGCATCTCTCTCTCTCAATTGAGACTTTATTTAAAGAACCGTATTGAAACTCCAATGTGCTCAAAGTGCACTGGACAATAGTGAATTCTAGTGTTGCCCTGGCATCCGTTCTTTTTGGAGCACAATAATTAGGTATTTAGAACATATAGTCAAATAGACTACTGCACCTCTTCCTGGAGATATTTTATTAGGACAGGTTTCAGTATTAGGGATCAAAGGCAAAGGCTCTGCTATAATGGCCTACATATTGGAGAAAAAAATGTATTTTACAATACTGGACCCAAGGGGTTGTTCCCGCTCATTGGCACTGGCGTAATAAATTATATGACTTACTTTTAATCAAGCTTAGAGAAACAAGTATCATCTTTAAACATCAATTTGTGTTTTATTCTATATGGAGATCTTGCATCCAATCTCTTGCGCCATGAACACGTAGCTATACTTTGAATCATTGGGTGATTTTCCACACCACATAGGGAGGCCCCCTCTATGGTAGGTTAGCCTTTGTTTTGCCAATACCCTACAACATTAAGGTCTCTTATATTTTATTTTTGTTACATTTGTACCCCGCGCTTTCCCACTCATGACAGGCTCAATGCGGCTTACATATTGTATACAGGTACTTATTTGTACCTGGGGCAATGGAGGGTTAAGTGACGTCCAGAGTCACAAGGAGCTGCCTGGGCCTGAAGTATTTAATCAAGGGAAGGAAGTAGGGGAGGGGGAGTTATGGGGGGGAGGGATGGATGTTCACTTTAATATTGGGGGGACAGGAGGGGACCCTACAGGGTGTAGGGAGCTATCAGAGTCCAAGCTCTCTATTACCATGCAACTGAGAACTGGAAAGGGAAGAATTTGTATTCACCAATTCATCACTTATGTTTGGGGAGAAGAGGGGGGTGGAAGGAAAGTGGAAGGGGTCTAATGGGACATTCGAGAAAAGAAGGGTTCTAGGTTTATTTATTTATTCATTTGTTGCATTTGTACCCCACGTTTTCCCACCTATTTGCAGGCTCAAGGTGGCTTACATAGTACCACCAGAGGCGTTTGCCCAGTCGGTGGATAACAAATACAAAGTTGTACAGTGATCGTATGAGGTATAAGTGGCTGGTCGGAATGGATGAAGATTGCGTGTTGTCCTGTTCGATCATAGTCATGCTGTGTTGGTAGGTGAAGAGGGTTACGTGGGGTCGTTGGGGTAGGCTTTTTTTGAAGAGGTGGGTTTTTAGTGATTTCCTGAAGTTCAAGTGGTCGTGGATTGTTTTCACAGCTTTTGGGAGCCCAGTCCATAGTTGTGCACTTATGTAGGAGAAGCCAGCTGCATAAGTTGTTTTGTATTTCAGTCCTTTGCAATTTGGGTAGTGTAGGTTTAGGTAATGGTGTTGATTACTATTTTGTACATGAGAAGTCATATGTTGTACCACAAATGTTACAGTAATTGTTCACCAATAAAAATGTTGAAACTAAATATGTTAAAAAGCACCACCTCAGTAGAGATCCACAGGCACTCCCCTATTCACCTCTCTTCACTGAGAAAATTGACCATTTAGGGAGATAGTTAGTTATAAAGATGCATTATGACTAAAATGCAGCTTATTTGTGTTGCGTCCGCGGCTCCCCCCGGCACTTCCGCCGTGGAGGGCGGGAGCCGGCGTCCACCGTGGCATGAGGCGGCGATTTGGAAGTCGCGGCGGGGAGCCGAGGCCCGCCGCTTAACTCGGGGCCGAGGTCGGAGGCCGGCGATTGCGGCCATCGGTCTCTCGGTCGCCGGCTGTGGGGGCAGGGTTGGCGCTGCAGGGGAAGGCGGTGCCCGGGCACGATGGCCGGCGTCCTCGTCTCTCCCGGGCATGGGGGTCTGGAGCTCCGCCTCTGAGGTGCTGGATTGGGCAGACTGAGCCAATCAGAAGGGCTCTGTCAAACACCAGGCTCGGGTTGGTCGGCAATACCTGCGGGGGTGGGGCGATTGATCCTGAGCAGTACTTAAGGAAGAAGACTGTGTTGAACTTTGCTTCAGGTTCTGTTCCCGAGGCCTGTTTCCTGTGGCTCCTGTGTTTCTCTGCGTTCCTTGTTCTTCTGGTTTTGACCCTTGGACTGTTCCTGGTATTCCCTGCTCGCTGCCTGCCTCGAGCTCTTGCCGGATATTGACTTTGTTGTCTGCTGCCAGCCCTGACCTTTGGCCCGTTTTCGAATGTTCTCTTTCTCCAGCTGCCCTCTGCTCTCCTGGTCCCTGTCCCCACAGCTTGGCACCCCGCGGTTCCTGAAGTCCCGTTGACTGCCTGCAGCTGGGGGCTCAACCCTTGGTGAACGGCGGTCGCCGCGGGTGAAGACTTGGGGTTGCACGGCTGTTCCTTAAGGTCCCTCGGGGCCTTACGGGACCTAAGGGCTCACCATCCTTGCACATAAGACAATTTGCTCCTAATACGCTTTAAACAGCAATAACATGTATTGTATTACTATAACACGTTTAAGTTGCCACAGGATACATAGTCATGAGATGCAAAGCATGCAAAATGCCTCATTATGAAGTAAACTGAATAAAGTAGCTTGCATTGAACACTGTGAGATGTATTATTTTTCCTGGCTAGGAGCACTGGGTCTCTTCTTAAAGGAGTCAGGTATTAGTTTTCTCCCCAACCCCAGATACCACCCAATAGACACATGCTCACTCCCAAAAGCCCCCCCCCCCCCCATCACATATCCCCCTTGAAGCACCCCTCACACACGGAACATCCTCAAAAAGCCCCTTTTCCCCAAAGCCTCAATACACTCCCATAAGCCCCCCCCGGGCCTATCTTTATAAACTCCTGGGGTGTGCCGAGTACAGGGCAGGAGCATTCTCCAGTCACTCTTGCCCCTGCTGGCACAGGTTTCAAAATGGCACCAGCAACCCCTAGTGGTAGTACTATGTGACTACTGCTAGAGGTTGCTGGTACCATTTTAAACAAATGAACTAAATAAGAAGTGTTTGAAAACTAAATCATCTCGACTCAGTTTTGTTTATTTTCATATTTGATAAATCACTTAGGTTTCTCACAGTGTTCAATGCAACATAAAACACAGGATCATACAATAGACCCCCCCCCCCCCCCAGGCCCATTTTGTAAGCCCCTTCTCTCTTCCTACTGTAATACTGCAGATACTCTGATTTTCAACTTATCCTGGCTTTCCAACTGTTAAAGCTCCTCCGGGCTTGTTCCACCTTTTCTTGCCCACCAGAAGGCTGATGCTTGCATCTGTTCTTTCTGTATCTAAATGATTCATTAGCTTACTTCTGAGCCTAGTCCTCTTTCTATCATGAACCTACCCCTGCCCTGAAATTTCCTTTCTTTCCAAAAGAAAAATGCTTGCTTCTTGCTCTTGATACCCTTGTTTTAATATCAGAACTTTTCCATTTTCGAGGACAAACATATTTAAGGATTTAATTTTTACCTCAAACAGTTCATGGTGTAGAATCTACATTATTTTGGTAGCCTCTCGCTAGATACCTCTCAAGGTTTCAGAGTTGAACACAACATTCTTGATAACATTTCTTCGCTAATTCATACAGAGGTATATAATTAATTCTCTTTTTGCCCTGGTTACACCCAGGGCTGTGGAGTCAGTACACCAAACCTTTGACTCCAACTCCTCTATTTTTCTACTGTGCAACTCTGACTCCTACTATGTATAGTAAATCTAACTTGGGTCGGTGGCAAAGCAGTAACCACCAGGGCAACATCTCTAACAATTTCAGAATATAACTTATATTTTAGAACCAGGACAAAAAAATAAGTACAAAATGATAAGAACTTACATTATAATATATGGTAAATTTATTTTGAAGCTTCAGTCCAGTCAGGACATTTTTACCAATTCTAACTCCACATAAAATTGCTTCCAACTCCACAGCCCTGGTTACTCCGCCTAGCAATCCACTGTTTCCCTCACTGCCTAGTTGCAGTGCTCATAACCATTAAGTTACAGTTTATTTTATTTGCTATACCACTAGGCTTAAATACATAAGATCACAGCGATTTACAATACAAAACAATAAAAACCCAGGAAAAGAAATCCATTAAAAATAGGATAGACCACCACATACTCCAAGAAAATACAAATTTAAAAATAATCTAACCAATCCAAGCAGTCCAAACAATCAGTCCCCACCCAACCACCCCTTAATCACCTGGGAGAGCTAAACCAAAAGCTAATCGAAAAAATGTGCCTTCAATAGGTGCTTAAAATGGGCCTATTCAAATGTTTGATATGAAAAGAAGACAGCAAGTAGTATTAGGACCGCTCCTCGATGTACCAATGGGTCCGGTTGATTTAATCAAGAAAAGACAAGTTTGGATTTTAATGCCTTATAAAAATTGATATTTGAAGAAGTTTGTTGTAGCTTGAAATGATTTATAGTAGATTTGAGAACATTTTGGTATTTAGCAATTTGTCCTAAACCGATGAGGAAGCAAGCGAGTTATAGACTGAGAAGTCTATGTGAAAAAAGTTGCCACTGAGGTTTAGAAATTCAAGAGTCACGTTACTCCAATGCATACCTGCTATTTTTGTAATACATCTCAGTTGCCATACACTCAAGCACACACTCTTCAAGCTTTTCTAGAATGGATCTTGCCACATTTTCCCACTGTCTCTACAGCATCCTCTGCAAAAAGAAACCTTATGGTTGTTGAGTTAGTCTACATGTAGATATGAGGATTGACAAAAACAGAGTAACGCAGTAACATAGTAGATGACAGCAGATAAAGACCTGAACAGTCCATCCAGTCTGCCCAACAGTCATATTCATTATCAATTCACTAGTAAAAAAGGCCCGTTTCAGTGAGAGATGAAACGGGCCCTAGCAAGGTTTTGTTGTCCTGCGAGCCTCCTGTTCCCCGGGCCCCCCTGCAGCCACCCATGGCCACCGACCCAGCTGTCCCTCAGCCCCCCTCCAGACACCTGTCCGCTGCTGGCGGTCCGTGATGCAGGTTCCGTCAGAAAAATGGCCGCCAAGGGGCAGGGGGACATGGCATTTCATCGAGTGTCAGTGCTCCACCCTCGTCGTCATCACGTAGTGACGCGAGGGCGGGGTGGATATCTCGACGCTTCAACTTCCGGTGATGGTTTCATTTAGAGCGTTGGGGTTGTGAATTATGTGCGGATGGGGCATGGCTGAGGGCGGGTCTATGAGTGAGAGTGAGTGGTGCATGAGTGAGAGTTGCTGACAGCCTAGCCTACCAACACTGCAGGGCTTCAGTGTTTCCCTCCCACAGAGTAAGCTTCAGAATGTTGCAGGTGAGAATTATTTATATAGATGATTAAACCAACAATGAATGTGGTATAAAAATACTTAATCCTAGTCTTTTTTTTCACATTTCTGGGACATAGACCAGAGATGCCCACCCATCACAGTCCTCACATTCCAACTACTGGAGTTGCTGTTGAAGTCCACTCCAGCCCATCCTAAACTATCTTGCTATATATGGGACACAGACTGTAGAAGTCTACCCAGTGCTGGCCTCAGTTCTTCACAGCCAGTCACCATCCAAACACTACTCAACACATCAACATACATGCAGTCATGTAAGTTTTTTTTTTTTTTTATATCATCCATTTTCTAATTAGGGATCCTCTGTGCTCATCCCATGGCTTTTTGAATTCCGTCACCATTTTTGTTGGACTGCCTGAATACATCTGTGACTAGCTGTGGAGAGCTAGCCACACTTCATCAGGCAACTCCTTTTAACTAGACTAGCTTAGTGCATCTGTAAAGCTTTGAAAGGCAGCTATGTTCTCTTCTTCAGATCAGTGAAGAAACAGCATAGTTACAAGAGTCAGCCAGGAATAGGGCTGTGCACATAGACCATTACAAACAGTGAAAGCATATGGAGGAAGGGGAGAGGAGGGAGTTGACAGAAATGGTGATCATCTTTATGTATCCCTCTCTATGAATCCCTTTACTGAGCTGTAAGGGAATATACAGCTTCATGCTTCTCTTATCACCTTCACAGAAGATCTCTGTTCTATTCAAACCCAGTGCAATTGCACTGTTTCTGCAGTGACCTGATGAAGTGAACCTAGCTCTCCATAGCTAGTCACAGATATATTCAAAAAGTCCAATAAAAAGTTATCACCTATAACTTGTTTGTTGATTCTGCTAAGAGACAAAACTTTAATTGCAGCCTCTCTGCAACAGCGCTTATGAAAGAATTAGACCGAAACTGTACTGACCCCTCTCCTCTCCTTAGAGTGACTCTGTTTACAGCTATCCTCTGTTACCTGTAACACCATCAGATTACTAACCAGGGACTCATGTCAGACTGCCACACCTATTTTCCTGGGTGGAACAGTGCCAAAGGCCTTACAGCAACCAAAGCAGGTCGTCTTGTTTCATGACTATTATTTAAACAGAGACACTGGATGTTAATTAAGTGCTCTGGCAGAGTAACACATACAGGAGGTGCTGTCAAGCAGGGTGGGGGGGGGGGGGGGAAGAGTCAGCCAAGGTTCTTCATTGTATTATGCACAAGGATTTATCAGTGTTTAATTTTTAACAAAGATGGGAGGCAGTCATTGCAAAATAAAAGCAAAAAAAAAAAAAATCATTGACCAGGGCAAACATGCGCTACTGCTGGACTTTTCCATTTGGGATTTTGGTGGCCTGAAACGGAGCTAATAAAAAGGTGACCACTCTGGATGAGTACTGAAGTGGCAGGCTGAAATTGATGGTGTGTGACTTGATAGGCTTAGGAATATACCTGGGTTGATGACTGTTCCTGGACTGCAGCTTATTATATGAGACACAGCTGTTGTAAACTGGGTAACCTTGATGACCTTGCATGAAGAGTGTCTGTTACTCTTGGGAAAGGAAAGCTGTTGTGTGTATGGGGAATGTATAGGGGACTTGAGACTTGGTATGTTTGCGGAAGTGGGTGAAGGTGTTGTGTGAATGATGGCTGGATCTGGTTGACGGGGATCAAAGTTATTAGTATTTTTGTATGTGGTACTGGCTGCTACCAACAGATACATCCTTATGGAGTGATGGAAGTTGGAGGTTTATCCCACTGGGGTTGTGTTCTGGAGGAGGGAGGGATTGGGCAGGGGGAAATCTATAAAATCAGTGGGCAGCTAAGTGGTCACCATTTTTCATTATTTTTTTGTATGCATCATTAAAGTTCTACCCTTGAAGTTACATATGTGAGTAGATGTTTTCAATAAAAATTATGCTCCTGTGAATATAAGTTAGGGAGGTTGGATGGTTTGGGCAAGTGATTGATTAAATGGTTAGGCTGCAGAATTGCAATAGTTGGATCTATAAAAAAGAGGTCTCATAGAGGGGCATAATCGAACGCGAACGCCCATCTCCATGACACCTATATCCGTGGACGTCTATTTCCGTGAGCGGGACAACCTGTATTTTCGAAAAAAGATGGGCGCCCATCTTTTTTCCGATAATACGGGTTGTGTGGGGCAAATGCCTAGGAACTGGCCGTTTTTCAGCGATAATGGAAAACGAAGGCGCCCATCTCAAAAACGAACAAATCCGAGGCATTGGGTCGTGGGAGGGGCCAGGATTCGTAGTGCACTGGTCCCCCTCACATGCCAGGACACCAACTGGGCACCCTAGGGGGCACTTTTACAAATTAACAAAAAAGAGTTCCCAGGTGCATAGCACCCTTCCCTTGTGTGCCGAGCCCCCCAAATGCCCCCAAAACCCACTGCCCACAAGTCTACACCATTACCATTGCCCTAAGGGGTGAAGGGGGGCACCAACATGTGGGTACAGTGGGTTTTGGGGGTTTTTGGAGGGCTCAGCATTAACCACCACAAGTGTAACAGGTGGGGGGGATGGGCCTGGGTCCGCCTGGCTGAAGTCCACTGCACCCACTAACAACTGCTCCAGGGGCCTGCATACTGCTGTGATGGAGCTGGGTATGACATTTGAGGCTGGCATACAGGCTGGAAAAAAAAGTTTTTAAAGTTCTTTTTTTTTTTGGTGGGAGGGGGTTAGTGACCACTGGGGGAGTCAGGGGAGGTCATCCCCGATTCCCTCCGGTGGTCATCTGGTCATTTAGGGCACTTTTTTGAGACTTGTTCGTGAAAAAAATGGTCCAAAAAAGTGACCAAAATTCTCGCTAAAAACGGCTATTTTTTTTCCATTATCGGCGAAAGCCACCCATTTCTGTTCGTCAGATAACCACGCCCCAGTCCCGCCTTCACCATGCCCCTGACACGCCCCTGTCAACTTTGGCCGTTTCCGCGACGGAGTGCAGTTGAAGACGCCCAAAATCGGCTTTCGATTATACCGATTTGGCCGCCCACGGGAGAAAGACGCCCATCTCCCAAATTGGGTTGAAATATGGGCGTCTTTCTCTTTCAAAAATAAGGTGGATAGCCTTCTCTAAATGAGTATCTGATGCCCTACCGCCCTTTTCTCCCATTTTGAGGTGGGGGTTTTTTAATGTAAAGTTTTGCCACTTTTACATTCCTCCTTACTTTCATTGATATATAATTTGGTGAGGATCATTTTCAAATTAGGATGTCTCTTGTGGAAGATAATCCAGGGTATAGTACCATTATATATGATTTCTCTGGTGTATTATTCTTTTAATAGGATGATGCTATAATACTGGAAATCAGTTCTCATTTGCTTTTCCAAGTCCCCGGGGTATCACCTCCAAGAAACTTTTCTCAGGTCTATTTGCATATCAGGCTGCTAAATTCTAGGAATGTTTACCATCAAATTTGAGATTTCTACCCATTTATGGCCTGTTTAAAAAGATCTTATTGTTTAACAGATATGTGATTTAAAAATCATTATACATATTTGGAATTTTTAAGAATGAGTTGACTTTATAATGATCTTTGTTAAACTGTGACATCCTAGGAGAATTGTGTGCTATTGTCTTGCTGTAACCCGCTGTGAACTATTTGATATGGTATTAGCAGGCTATAAGTGGCTTAACTGTATTGTTGTTTTTCCCCCTTTTTACTTAGAAACACAAATTAGTAGAAACATTCCATGATACCAATCCCAGGGCAAGCAGTAGCTTCTCCCATGTCCATCTCAATAATAGACTATGGACTTTTCCTCCAGGAACTTGTCCAAACCTATTTTAAACTCAGATACGCTAACCGCAATTACCACAACCTCCAGCAATGAATTCCACAGCTTAACTATTCAATCACATCCCACCTCAGCTGTCTCTTTTTCAAGCTGAAGAGCCCTAACCTCTTTAGCCTTTCCTCATATGAGAGGAGTTCCACCTCCTTTATCATTTTGGACGCTCTTCTTTGAACCTTTTCTAATTCCATTGTATGTTTTTTGAGATATGGCAACCAGAACTAAACCTATGAAATTTCAAAAAAAAAAACTGCCCAGAGCAATTTAATTTAGAAACTACTGAATGTATATATGCCCTGATTATAAGGTATTGGTTTAGCACTTATATCTAAAGTCACTTTTTAAAATATAATTATAAATAATGTAGCCTCATAAGCCTAGGGTACCATGTGCTTGGACACCAACTGAAATGGCTATCATTGGCTCCACCCCCCTCCAAAAACACCTGCAGAGCAAAACAAATGTAATAATTAAAAAAAAAAAAAAAAGAACCTCAAAACAGGAGAAAAAAGGTCTGCAGTAAAAAACGGAGGAGGAGGTTTAATTGTGACAAATTTTAATCTAAGTGCTCAAACAATAACCCGAATTTACCACTCATTGAGTACAGTTGGAAAACTCAGTTAGAAGTCTAAATATCACAAAAAACGGGAACAAAAAAAGTAGTACTTAGCTTCACCATGGTAATGCAATCAAAGCAACAATCAAGGGACCACTCTTGAAAACGGGTATAAAGTGCTCATGAAGTGGTATTACACCCCAGTGTAACTGGATAGAATGAGGAAGGAAGAGTTGCTGGAGGGGCTGTGGGAAAAAGGGAAAAATCTTCATATGTGGTGGGACTGTAAGATAATTGAGATATTCTGGGGCAGAGCATTTTGTGCATTGTCCCAAATACTGGGTACACATGTGGACCCCTCAATGGATGTGACACTATTTAATCACCATGTAGGGGGTCTTGATGAAGGAGGGGATATCATTTGTCAGTTGGGTCTCACTACTACCCGTATAGTATTAGCATCTACTTGGAAGCAGCAACTTACTCCCAACTAGAAGTTGGTAGTGGCCAAGCTGTACAGTTGGTACAAGATGTATAAAATAGCGGCCTTCCAGCACCATCGCATGGGACTGTTCAAGCATAGATGGAAATTCAAAGTTGGCAACAAAATCACCCTTGAAGACTCAGCATATGGTGGTCCGGGACTCCTGAGTGGAGGTTTTGCGAACTGGGCGGGATAGGGAGGAAGGGGTTATGTAGGGGGAAACGGGGGTTTAAAAGTTGGTTATGTGTGTGTCGGTTACAGTGGGTGGGTGCATTGAAGAAACTCATGTACCTGCCAAACTGTTTCTGAATATGTATCTTTTTCAATTTGTATTTGTTTACACCGGAGTCTGCAAACACCTCTCTGGTACTATGTAAGCCACACTGAGCCTACAAATAGGTGAGAAAATGTGGGATACAAATGTAACAAATAAATAAACAAATAGCTGTATTATATGCTACATTCAAAGAAGTACAAGTTAAAAAAAAATAGGTTCTACACCCTACAAGCAGGTATCATCCAGCACAGTAATAAAGAGATTTATCTCCATGGATGAAGAGCTTTACAAAACAGAAGTATATTCACAGAGCATTTCATCAGGGCCAAGAATCCATGTGCTAGGCAAACATACTAAATTAAAGATGGAAAGGAAGTAAGAGCAAGGATTCTCACCTCTCTCCCTTACTCCTTGTCTTGTCTGTCTGTTTTACCTAGATTACAAGCTCTTTGAGCAGGGACTGTCTCTCTATGTCAAGTGTTCAGCGCTGCGTGGTCTGGTAGCGCTATATAAATGGTATTAGTAGTAGTAGTAGTACTCCCCAGATCTCAGCAGCAGGCATCAACTGTATTTTACAACCTTCTATTAACTGCAGAGCTTCCCAGCAGAAATGCAAAAGATGAGGGACAGTGCCTCTGAGAAAAACAAAGGCCAAAGACCAAACTCCAAGGAAAAGAGTTGCCACACCTATGCCTAGGTTCCAGTGAGGAGAGGCTATGAGGAGAGAAAGAAGACTAGAATACAACAAGGAGGGAGGATTAGGTGGTCAGGCTATACTGCAAGCAACAACAGAGGTGGGGGGGGGGGGGGGGGGGAGGTCAAGGATATAAGGGAGATACATAAGTATTTCTATACAGGGACAGACTGAAGGTCCATCAAGCCCAGCATCCTGTTTCCAACAGTGGCCAATGCAGATCACAAGTGCCTGGCAAGCAGGAGAGACTGGGGCAGGAGAGGCTAGGATATGGATGAGGGGAGGTGGCTGGGGGGGTGGGGGAGTGAGAGAGAGAGAGAGAGAGACATAAGGCTGAGACAGAGAGAATAAGAGGAAAGACTTGTATAGTCTCTTGGTTTCCCCCTTGACTGTGGATGATGTTGTCTGACTGTGAATTTGTTACTTCCCTTTAAGTAAATACACAAACACCAAAAGGAGAAGCTGCAGCTGCAACCAGAGTGCCAGAGACCAGAAGCAGCCAACTCAAACTCTCCCCACGCCTCATTCCCAATCTCGTCTTCTTTCTCACTATCTGCCTGCCTCCCCCTCCTCTTTTACCCTTCCATACCCCTTATTCTCCCGAGCTCTCCCTTTCCCTCTCCCCCTATCTTTTCTCTCTTTCCTTTAACAAATCCTTGATTTGCAAACAAGGCTTCCTCTCCCCAGTTTCATCTCCTTTTCCACCTGTCACTCTCTCTCTCTCCTCCCACATACTCCAGATGTAAGCAGGTCCAGATCCAGTGTGGTTAAGTGCAGCAGAGGGGCCGAGCCTGCAGAACTGGAAAGACAAGTCATTGCAGCATCCAAGTACAACAACAACAGAAGTAGAGTGCAGAGGCCGACACTGGCTGCTTCTCTGCCCCCCCCCCCCCCCCCCCCACACACACACACACAGGCCTTCGTCCACCACCCTCCCACACAGAAGTCTTTGGCTGCGTTTCTTCCATATGCAAGTCTACAAAATCTGAACAAGCAGAAGAAAGAACACTGGAGTGAAGATCGGCAGCTGAATCGCAGATCAAAAACCCTATAATGGCCATCAAATATGTCACAAGTATAGCACCCATTACTGGCCCAAAGGAGCCCATGGACAGATTAAAGCAGACACATACCAGTGAGAGTAAAGTACCACACAGCAAGCCACTCATTATCCAAGTATTCCCAAGGGTCACACTTCCTTCCTGGCTCTAGATCATAAATGGAAACACAGCTGGGAGTCCTATCAAAGACATAGAGGGGCATAATGGAACAGAAACGCCTATCTCCATGGGCGTTAATCTCCGAGAACGGGTCCGTGAAGGGGCGGAGTGAACCGTATGTTCCAAAAAAAATAGACGCCCATGTTTTATTCGCCAAGGTGTGAGCTGGGCGTTTTTGCTTTTCAGCGATAATGGAAAATGAAATCGCCCAGCTCAAAAACGAATACATCCAAGGCATTTGTTCGTGGGAGGGGCCAGGATTCATAGTGCACTGGTCCCCCTCACATGCCAGGACACCAACCGGGCACCCTTTTACAAAAACAAAAAAAAGGTAAAGGAGCTCCCAGGTACATAGCACCCTTCCCTTGTGTGTTGAGCCCCCCAAATCCCCCTCAAAACCCACTGCCCACATGTCGACACCATTATTATAGCCCTAAGGGGTGAAGGGGGGCACCTACATGTGGGTACAGTGGGTTTGGGGGGGTTGGACGACTAAGCATTAAGCAGCACAATTGTAACAGGTAGGGGGGGGGGATGGGCCTGGGTCCACCTGCCTGACGTCCACTGCACCCCCTAACAACTGCTCCAGGGACCTGCATACTGCTGCTTGGGAGGAGGGTATGACATTTGAGGGTGAAAATAAAAAGTTGTGAAACATCATTTTTTGTGGTGGGAGGGGGTTAGTGACCACTGGGGGAGTCAGGGGAGGTCATCCCCGACTCCCTCTGGGGGTCATCTGGTCATTTAGGGCACTTTTTGGGGCCTTATTCGTGAAAAAACAGGGTCCAGGAAAAGTGCCCTAAATTCTAGCTACAAACGCATCCATTATCGGCGAAAGGCGCCCATCTCTGTTCGGGTGATAACCACGCCCCAGTTCCGCCTTCACCACGCCTCCGACACGCCCCCGTCCACTTTGTCCGCATCCGCGACGGAGTCCAGTTGAAAGCGTCCAAAGTTCGGCTTTCGATTATACCGCTTTATTTGTTTTTGTGAGAAAGACGCCCATCTCCCGATTTAGGTCGGAACTTGGGCGTTTTTCTCGTTCGATTATAAGCTGGCTGGTAACATAGTAGATGACAGCAGAAAAAGACCTGCACGGTCCATCCAGTCTGCCCAACAAGACAAACTCATATGTGCTAGTTTTTGTGTATATCTTACCTTGATTTGTAACTGTCATTTTCAGGGCACAGACCGTACAAGTCTGCCCAGCACTATCCCCGCCTCCCAACCACCGGCTCTGGCACAGACCGTATAAGTCTGCCCAGCTCTAAGATAACTTTAGAAAAAGTCATTTTCACGCATACATGTCCACACACACACAAACTGCATCCCATAAAATACCAACCAACATAAAAATTTGCTACTAAACATGTATATAGACAAAGCTGAAAAGCGCACCTGTAGATTAGAGGCATATTAGCTTATCAAGTTACGTGGAGTATTTTCAAAGCATTAGACTTACAAAGTTCCATAGTAAGTCTTGGTGCTTTGAAAAAGAGCCCCAAAACACACTAATCTATACACAGGTGTAAGTGTCTATGCCTGCAAAGCGGGTGTGATTTCTGCTGCCTGCATCTTTATAAAATAGTGCCTAAGTAGGCTCCTACTTGCCCTCTTAAACCAGGTGCCCTGTTATAAAACAATCCTCTGAATCACTTAATACTTTCCCAGATCCAGCTCAAGGGAGAATAGCAGGGCTGCCGAGAGACTGGGCCGGGCCCGGGACAAGGTCGTCCCTGGGCCCCTCCCCCCCCACCGAGGTCGTCGCCGCCGTTCCCCCCCCGTCCATCACCGGGCCGGGCCCCTGTACTATATGTAGATCCTTCAAGAGGTAGTGTGTCATGATTTAGGCTCTACACCTTTTCTGATGATTTGGTGCCACCTCAGTAAGGCCAAAACACAATCTCTCCACTACAAAACACTATACACAAACTTGTGCAAAAACACACTCATAACCTTACCAAACCATAACAGCACTCAAGGACAGGACGAGCTACAACCTTATGCGTGGAAAGGCAGCACTGTAATTACACCGGGCTCTAAAACACCAGTACACTACCTAATGAAAAACAAAACAAAAAGGGCTGCAAATACTACACACTAGCAGAATACTGCACCTTGATCACACATGAAAAACACATGACAACAGATATGACACAAGGAACTAGAAATAAAAAAAAAATATGAAGGCAATATACTGAACTGGAAAGTTACCTCAAGAAGTCAGACTCAGCATGCAGCAATACTAGAAAAATTGAAACTTACATGAAAAATATCACAGATACACATTTCCAAAAGCTAACACATTCCAATTAATAAATTCTGAATAAAATACTTTTCTACCTTTGTTGACCGATCATTTAGTTTTTCTATTCGCTTTGGTCCCAGTGTCTTCTGTTTTATGCAGTGTCTTCTTTCCATTTGATATTTTTCTCTCACCATGTCCACCATCCTCCTGTGTCCTTATGCGTCCTGTCTACCATCTGTAGCCCTGTCCCTATCCTTCCTCCAGTTTCAGCATCTGCCCTGAAAGTGTTCCGATCCAGCCCTTAAATTCAGCAATTTTCCCTCCATCCATATCCAGCATTTCTCCTCACTCCCCTCCCCTCCATCCATGTGCATATACTTCTTGTCTTCCCTTCCCTCCATCCATGTCCAGCATTTCTCCTCTCTCCCTTCCCCTCCATCCGTGTGCATCCCCTTCCTTTGTCTTTTCTTCCCTTCATCCTTGTCCAACATTTTTCTTCTCTTCCCTCCCCCTCCATCCATGTGCATCTCCTTCCTGACTTCCCTACCCTCCACCCATCCATGTCCAGCAACTCTCCATTCTCCCCTGGCCTCTCTTCCATCCACCCATATCCAGTAAATTTCCTCTGTCCCCTGCCCCCTCCATTCATCCATCCATGTTCAGCAATTCTCCTTTCTCCTCTGCCCTCCCCTCCTGTCCAGCAATTCTCCTCTCCAGCGATCTCTTCTCTCCCCCCTGCCCTGCCCTCCTCTCCTGTCCAGCGATCTCTTCTCTCCCCCCTGCACTCTCCTCCTCTCCTGTCCAGCGATCTCTTCTCTACCTCCTGCCCTCCCCTCCTGTCCAGCGATCTCTTCTCTCCCCCCCCGCCCTCCTCTCCTGTCCAGCGATCTCTTAGTTCTCTCCCACGTCCTCCTGTCCAGCGATCGCTTCTCTCTCCCCCCTGCCCTCCCCTCCTGTCCAGCGATCTCTTCTCTCCCCTCCTCTCCATGTCCAGTGATTTCCTCACCCCCTGCCTTCCCATCCATTGTCCAGCGATTCTCCCTGCCAGCCCTCCTCGCTCACCATTCCTTCCTACCCCCCCCCCGCGCGCGCGTTTAACCGTTTTACGTTTCTTCCACCCTCGCCGGCAGCGCTGCCATTCATTCTCACAGGCAGCTCCGCTTCCCTCTGCCGCGCCTATCCAGCCCTCTCTGATGCACTTCCTGTTTACGTAGGGCCAGATGGACGTGGCAGAGGGGAGCGGAGATACCTCTGAGAATGAATGGCAGCGCTGCCAGCGACGGAGGAAGAAACGTAAAACGGTTAAACGCGCGTGGGGGGGTAGGAAGGAATGACGAGCGAGGAGGGCTGGGAGAATCGCTGGACAATGGATGGGAGGGCAGGGGGTGAGGAAATCGCTGGATGCAAGGGATGTGTGGCGCCGGGCCCCCCTGGAGGCCCGGGGAATTTTGTCCCCCCCCCCCCCCCCCCTCGACAGCCCTGGAGAATAGTACTTCTCACCAACTCAAGAGGTGATTTTATGGCTTCCCCCAAACTATGAGAGCCATCAAATACAACCCTCACAGCTTACTGCTTTCCATCTAGCTCTCATAGGGGAGTCATACGTTCACTGGGTAAATCTCTTTTACCTGCACCCTTCTCCTCCACCGCTAACTCCAGACTCCGTTCCTTTTTATCTTGCTGCACATATGCTTGGAATAGACTTCCTGAGCCAGTACACCAAGCTCCATCTCTGTCCATCTTCAAATCTAGGCTAAAAGCCCACCTTTTTGATGCTGCTTTTAGCTCCTAACCCTTACTCACTTGTTCAGTACCCATATTTTATCATTCCTACCTTAGTAATTCCCTTATCTCTTATTTGTCCTGTTTGTCCTAATTAGACTGTAAGCTCTGTCGAGCAGGGAATGTCTCTTCGTGTTCAAGTGTACAGAGCTGCATACGTCTAGTAGCACTACAGAAATGATAAGTAGTAGTAGCTGTACTTACCTGTCCCAGGAACAGTTAAGTACAGCTGCTTTTCTGATGCCTTCCCATTCCCTTACTTCCCCCTTTCCATCATTCAATACTACACATAAGGGCGTGTTCTGCTCAAGGATTAGAAGCCAGCATCAGGAATATAACCAGGTCTCCTGCTGATCAGAAATGAAGTAAAGGAACAGGAGTCTGAACCAGGCATGAAGCCTGAATTTGCTGCGTAGCTCAAAGCCAAAGAACAGGAGCCTCAAACCAGGAGCGCAACCTTGATTTCCAGCTGAGAAGCTCAGAGGAAAAAAAGCCTGGAACCCATATATCCTGCTGAGCAGCCGAGAGTTGCTAGAAGAACAGAAACTCAAGTCAGGACTGGAACCCATATTAGCTGAGCAGCAAAGAGCTAAAAGGAATAAGACCCTAAACCAAGACTGGAACCCATATATCCTGCTGAGCCGCCGAGAGTTGCTAGAACAGAAACTCAAGTCAGGACTGGAACCCATATCAGCTGAGCAGCAAAGAGCTAAAAGGAACAAGACCCTAAACCAAAACTGGAACCCATATATCCTGCTGAGCCGCCGAGAGTTGCTAGAAGAACAGAAGCTCCAATCAGGACTGGAACCCATATCAGCTGAGCAACAAAGAGCTAAAGGAACAAGACCCTGAACCAAGACTGGAACCCATATATCCTGCTGAGCAGCTAAGAGCTGAAAGAAAAGCAGCTCACGTTAGGACTGGTATCCGTATCAGTTGAGCAGCGAACAGCTTGAGGAACAGAGCCTGAACCTAGACTGGAACCCAAATGTGCTAAGCAGAAGGCAGTCAGAGAAACAGGAGACCAAGCTAGGACTGAACATACTTTTTAGTATACTTAGGGCCTCTTATAAAGCTGCTTTAGCGGTTCACGTGCACCAATGCAGACAAAGACCATTCAAAGTGAATGAGCTTTGTCAACATTACTGCACCAGGGACCAATAGTGTGGTTTGATAAAAAGAGGCCCTACCAACATTAGAAATTAACAAGAAAATGTAGAAATTATCAAGAAAAATTTTTTTTAACTCTGCAAATATCCTGGGAGTAAAATCTGACACCAATGAACTATACTGATAAAAAGATACCCAAAAATAATTCAGAAATGGGGGTTCGTAGATAATCTAACTAGTGAAACCTGATATGGGCAGTAGGACAGTATAAAAAGGGATGGCACAGGCCTGTGCCAGGGTCATGACTGGCACATGCTTAGGCACTGACTGAACAGCAGACGATCCTCATTTTTCATGAATCTCACCTTGGTAATACGACAGAGAGCAAAGGAAACAGACATGCTACAGTCACTAAAAATTACTGGAAAGTGCTTAAGAGCTATCCAAACTCTGAGAGCAGCATAGATTAATAATGGATGTTTTTGGCTCTAATGGATGCTGTTCCGGGAATACTGCAGGATGAACTTGAGAAATTTAGGACCATACAAGCTTCTATTACACACACTGCCCTACCAGAGAACATATACAGCACCAGAAGTCGTAGTGTAGTCGTCCCTTACATACACACTATGTCCCAGCCCACTAACACACACTCACTAGCCTACCACAGGTAAAACAAGCCTAGACACTTAACTAGCATCCTCATCAGCAAAGTGTAGCCCACCACTGAAATGAGACACTGGATGTTTACAATGTAAACACTACTTGAAGTAGCCTATAGCTACAATTTGGGTCATCAGCCTCACACCATCTGAAAGGACTGATTGCACAACGGTTCTATGATTTAAACAGTCCAGCAGTGCCAAGTTAAACCAAAACCAAGTGAACCAACAAGCTGGATCAGCGATAGCAGCATCTGTGGCTGACCATTCAGAACATTACACCAAAATGCCGTATCTACAACTGGCATGCATAATCGAACAGTACATCCTCAGATCAGATTAGTTGGACGGTCACCAAAGGGTGTGTATAGAGGCAAACCTCTCTCATAAGCTTTATTGTGACTTCATTACAGTGTACAAGAGGAGGCACTACATAGCCACTGTAGGCAGGCACAGTGTTCAAGCTATAATACACATGGTTATTTCTGGAGAACAATACTTGGCCAAGAAGAATAGAAGAGCAAGTGCAGATATTCTGAAAATCAGAGTCCTTGCTCCCCAAATATGACCCAGCTAGCTTTCACAGATTATTACAAGTACTCACTTTAGCTACTCTCTGCTTCACGTGGTTGTAATAAAACAACTAATATGCCATGGTTGAACCATGATTCAGGCATTGCCTATTAAGAAAATGTCAAGTTCTTGCTTGCATTTGTCTTGTAAAGGTGAAATGCATCTGAAATCATCTTAGGTTTGGCAAACTGCAAACACCATTGGATAAACAGTCTGCCATGGTCAGGATCAACAGTATTTTGTTAAACTCTTATGTTTTGTTTTCAATTATTGTTTTTACTGTTATTGATATTCCCTTTAGACTGTAAATCACTCTGGTGGGCTTTCTGCTTGGAGGGCAGTCAAGCAAGTGTGATAAATAATTTTGTAATTGTTTGTGACAGCTCATTGATAAATATAAAGCCAAGCCTTAAGGGAGACCATTAGCCTGCTGTTTTCAGGAGCTTTAAGTATGATCCTACTATGTTTGAAATCATCTGTCTTGAAGATCTCAATGACCTTCACAAGTCAGTAAGATATCACTTTTGGCACTTTATGCAAATGGCTTTTATGCCAAGTTACAACATAAGAACATAAGCAGCAGTCAAGTCCAGAAAAACACACTCCTGCTGGAAGCTACTTAACATATTACATATAAACATAGAAAAATGAGGGCAGAAAGACCATTTGACCTATGGATCCATGCCATATACACTCCTTTAAAGATCCTATATACTTGTCCCAAGCTTTCTTAAATTCAGATAGTTTTTCTCTCCACCACATCCACTGGGAGACCAAGCCACAAATTCACCACCCTTTCCATGAAGATGTATTTCCTCAGTTTACTTCCGAGTCTGTTCCCTTTCACCTTCATCCCATGCCCCCTCATTTCAGAGTTTCCTTTCACCTCCCGTGCATTTATGCCACATAGCTATTTAAACATCTCTATCATATTTCTCTTCTTCCACCTTTCTTCCAAAGTATACATATTCAGATCTTTCCCCATACGTTTTATGACAAAGACCAATGACTATTTTAATAGCCACTCTCTGGACCTTTATATCTTTTTGAAGATGTGGTCTCCAGAATTGTACACAATATTCCACATGAAGTCTTACCAAAGTCTTATACAGGTGCATCATCACCTCCATTGTCCTACTGGCCATTCCACTCCCTATGCATCCAAGCATCCTTCTAGCTTTCACCATCGCCTTTTCTACCTGTTTGGCCACCCTAAGATCATCATCACCACCCTCAAGTCCTGCTCCTCTTTCCTTCAGAAAAGTTCTTCACCCCCCCCCCCCCAAACTGTAAATGGTTATGCAAAAATTTGATCACAAGTGCTACATCCCTTCCAAAAGCCTGTCTGCCCAAGTACTAAACAGTTTAGGAGGCCAGGGCTAATGCAGTGCGCAAATGGCCAATGTATTCACCTCTCATTTATAACTCCAACTTGCATGACCACCCCACACCTACTGACTCCTGCAGATTTACTTATAATCACTGGTCACATGATCTACTCATTCCAAGACTCAACAACTTTTTAAATGTGCTTTATCTGCCTTCACAGTTGAGCTACGAACCCAACCAGAAACCTTGCCATGGTCATTTATTACAGTGAGATACCATTTGGCTATCATGAGGGTTTATCCACTCCTCTCAGACTCTGGCTCTCTTGAGAACTATGTATGTTGTACCCTGACTCCTGCCCATAGGTGTCATTCTTGCTACATCACTCAAGGAAGAGAAGTCCAACCACTGAAAATCTACTGCTTCACAATCCATAGACTCTATGAGATACAAAATTGAGGAGGCAAGCTTCATTACCCCCTACCCACCCCCCCCCCCCCCCATCCCTTCTCCATTTCAACTCATCATTCACTACTCTTCTCAGTTACAGGACTGCCCTCGTGGTACAAACCCTGCCCCATCTTCTACTTGAAGTGCGCACCAACTGGTCAGTAATCTTACATTGTAATTGATCTAACTCAAATTTGGATGGCTTTAAACCCTTTATCAACAGCTAACATGGTCTCAGAAAAAAAATGGATCTTAGGTAGAAACAGAGGGAGGAGTAAAAGCAAAAGAGACAATTCGAAAAGGAGGAGGTGAGTCACAAGAAAAGAGGAAGGAGAAAGAGAAAAAGAGGAATAGGTAAGGAGAGGATGAAAAGACGCAATGAAAAAAGTATCTAAACGTTTACAGCTTGGGAAACAGAGACCATAATGAGCACATCTGCAGAAAACCTGTTCCTGAAGGATTAACTATTAAGGGCTCACACCACAACTAACTTCCACTTTAATAAATGTATGTCTTTTTCTAATCTAGGAGAGCTGTCTCTTGATTGCAGAATTTTCTGTCTTGACATCCTATACTGTCAGGGCTGGGTTAAGAGCTGATGTGTAAGAAAGAAGAGTCCTTAGGGGCTAAAACTGCTTCTACTTATACACTTTAAACCACTACAGCTGTTTGTTTATTGGCCCAGGTGCATCATATACTCTAGATCAGAGGAGTAGCCTAATGGTTAATGCAGCAGCCTGCAAACCAGGGAAACTGGGTTTAATTCCCACTATAGCTCCTTGGGACTCTGGACAAGTCACTTAACCCTCCATTGCCCCGAGTACAAAATAAGTACCTGTAAATAATACGTTAACTGCTTTTTTTTTTTTTAAATAATTTACATGAGGTTTTATTGAAAACAGGTAACAAGTCGCATAACAATCCAATATGACTAATAATCACACAACTAGGGAGCATTAAGATGTGAACAACAGAACACAAGATAAAGAACAATCAAGGCAAACAACAACCTCACATATTTTTTGGTCCCTCTCAATGTTTGATATGTAAACCCAGTGCATTTTGTCTAGCAAAAAAGGTGCCAGTACTCAAATGCCAGGCCACTCTTCGGGGGTGGAGTGATCATTGAGGGACCCACCCTACAACAGAATCTATGACAAGGCAGAATTTGTATGTAGAACCTGAGCTCTTTCATTAAAATACGAGAACCATGGGTCAAGTTTAGCAGACAGTGGAAAAGGTGCAGGTACTCAGTACCCCCTCAAAAAAGCCCTGTGTAAACCACAGAAATGCGGTATATCAAATTCCATCCCCTTTCCCTTTCTTAACCAGTGGTGCCTAAGAACGGGATGTGGAGAAGGGTCTTCTTAAAATCTGAGCCAATCTACTGAAACTTTCTACACAGAGTGAAGGCAGTTAGAAGACAGTTACAGGTAGTATAACTGGGTACTACTGGAATTTTAGCAACATGCTAGCAGCTAACAGTAACATTAGCAATCACTAGTGGGCAAGTGGTTTAAGAAGGGGGAGGGGTGCAGAAACTGAAAAAAAGAATTATGAAACTGCTCTAGATTAAGAGCTGGGAAAATTTATTCCCAGGATATGCTTGACTCCATGCTAAAGCTTTAGCCTCTCTAACCCCAAGGTGGCAAAATCTTTACAAAATTGCAGTCTAACCAGAAACTCATACCCATAGATCCTGGATGAAATGCGGCTTGATTTGCAACTTCTCTGAATGTTTGCAGCTTGTACGGGTGGTTGTCCCCACTTGTGGATGTCTAATGAGGGTACATAGGACAGTAATAACTTCTTTGGCTAGTTGGAGAGGTGCACATGCCCTGCTGGGCAGATATCCAGTAACTAAGAGGACAGCGAGTCTGCAGCAGTGTTTGGCAGAGATCTGAGGGAAGGGCAGAGGGGAGGTAGCAACAGGTCCTTCAGAGAGACCTAGATAATATCCCTCCTTTCAAAACACATGCTGTGTACCTGGAAAAATCTGACATATGGACCCAGAAACTCACACAACACAACCATTTAATGATATTGGGGAACACTTCACCATGTGTCTAATAATAATACATGTCTACACATAAACATAAGAACATAATAATAGCCATACTGTGTCAGACCAATGGTCCATCTAGCCCAGTATCCTGCTTCCAATCCAGGTCACAAGTACCTGGCAGAAACCCAATTAGTAGCACCATTCCATGCTACCAATCCCAGGGAAGCAGTGGCTTCCCCCATGTCCATCTCAATAATAGTCTATGAACTTTTCCTCCAGGAACTTGTTCAAATAATTTTTTTAAATTCAAATACGCTAACCGCTGTTACCACATCCTCCAGCAACGAGTTCCAGAGCTTAACTATTCTTTGAATGAAAAAATATTTCCTATTTGTTTTAAAAGTATTTAAATGTAATTTCATTGAGTATTCCCTGGTCTTTGTGCTTTTTGAAAGAGTGAAAAATCGATTCACTTTTACCCATTCTAGAACGCTCATGATTTTATAGACCTCAATCACATCCCCCTCTCATCCATCTCTTTTCCAAACTGAAGAGCTCTAACCTCTTTAGCTTTCCTCATATGAGAGGAGTTGCACCTCCTTTATCATTTTGGTCACTCTTCTTTGAACATTTTTGTAATATTTGTATTTTGTTTAGAAATATATTGGTGTTTTAGATTTTCATGAATTGTATATTTGAACCGTGCTTTGATATTATATTTTTGATATACATTTAAGATATATAGTCATTTCTTGCATTATTCTTATACTTAATGAACCACTTTGAGTTAGTCTCCATCTAAAGCAGGGGTTCTTAACCATGTCCTCAGGACACACCTAGCCAGAAAGATGTTCAGGATACCCACAATGAATATGCATGAAAGAGAATGGCGTAGAATGGAGGCAGTGCTGAAAGGAGACATGATTGAGGTTTACAGAATCCTGAGTGGTGTTGAACGAGTAGAAGCAAATCAATTTTTTTACTCTTTCAAAAAGTAAGAAGACTAGAGGATGCTCAATGAAGTTATACGGAAATACTTTTAAAACAAATAGGAGGAAATATTTTTTTCACTTGATGAATAGTTAAGCTCTGGAACTCACCGCCAGATGATGTGGTAACAGCGGTTAGCATATCAGAGTTTTTAAAAAACGGTTTGGACAAGTTCCTGGAGGAAAAGTCCATAGTCTGTTATTTCGATACTGGCTTCCCTCATGTCTGCTTACCCTGGGATTGCTAGTATTTGGGTTTCTGATAATGAAAGAAAAAAGGAGTAGTGATAAGATAGCAACACACTAAATAATACTTAACACTGTTCTTTCATGTTATTTAAATATAAGACAAAAGAGGCATCAGATGTCAGCAGCAAGGGAAGAGCTATAGGATCTCCTGTAGCACACAGCTATTCCAGATCTGAGCTCTACAGGATTCACCAATCGTTTGCCTCCACTGTCTGAATTTTAGAAGCCATACTTTAAACTGCATTACAAAAGGTCTTTCTAAAGACCACAACACTCCTCTATAAGAGAATCACTCTATAATACTTTGTCCACAAGTGCATACAGACAAAACATCAAGACTCCTGAAGAAGGCACTTCCTGTGCCGAAACAGGGTACTGTGTAGAGTCTTCTCCCAATAAACTTTACCTGAACTTTGGATGTCCTCAGTCTGTTTTTTGAAGAGCCTGATTCTGTTCCCACTCCTTTCCTGCTCCTAACAAAATATATATACAGCATACATCAAAAACATTACTGCAACATTACTGCAAACAAGTAACTAGAGCCACATTTTTTTTTGCCAGTACTACTGCAAGTATCTTGTAAATGGTCTGAGCGACTACCTCTAACGATCCTGGATGCAGCTCTGACCAAAACACAATCTGTCCGATATGGGCTTCAGGTGGTTTTGTTTGTTTTTTTTGCTGGGTTTCCAGCACTGTGTGCACAAATAAAGCTAAGTAGTAGCTTTTTTTGTTTGTTTTAGAGCTTTTGTACTTGTTTACAGTAATGTTTTGTATATATATATATATATATTAATATTATACATAAGATACAATTCAGACAAAGGAGGCAAGTGAATGATGAATCCTTTAGAGCTCAGATCTGGAATAGCTGTGTGCTACAGGAGATCCTATAGCTCTTCCCTTGCTGCTGACATCTGATGCCTCTTTTGTCTTATATTTAAATAACATGAGGACTTCCGGTGACGTCATGTCCGTGAGAGGGTAACAGCAGCGATCTCTCCGGCTCCGGTTCTCCCTCCTTAATAGAAACCAGACATACCCCGCGGAAAAAAAGTTTACCCACGGCGGCCTGAACACCCGGTGCAGTTGGTCCTTGCAAAATTGACCCCCCCCCCCCCCCCGACGGCGCGATGGCGGCTAAAACCACGCACAGAGACAAGCTCCGCGGCAAAGGAGCGGAGGACAAAATGGCGCCGCCTGCAAGCCCGCCCGGACCGACGGTTTCATCAACCTGGATTGCGGAAATTACAGCGGAGATGTCCTCGGTGTTAGAGGACATGCTGGAGCGCCGACTATCACCCATAAACTCTAACCTGGAAAAGGTACAAGCCCAGCTTACAGATCTTTCCCGCGACTGCGCAACGTTTCAGTCGCGGGTGGGAGAAGTTGAAGACAGAGTGAAAGAGGTAGAAAGCGCGCAGGACCAAACCAAGAAAAAGTTGCAGGCAATGGAGGACAAGATCGAGGACCTGGAAAACAGGTCCCGACGAAATAATATTCGGGTGGTGGGCTTGCCGGAAACTATACCTGAGCGGGGTCTGGAGACTTTTCTAACGCGTTGGTTTACAACGGAACTACAGTTCCCAGAAGCCTTGGGACCTTTGCAGATAGAACGAGCCCATCGTTTAGGGGTCAAAATGACTGGAGCTAACAGACCTCGAGTGGTCATTATACGATTTCTGAACTATGCCCAGAAGCAGGAGGTGTTGCGGCTGAGTCGAGCGGGGACAACGCTGACATATGATGGGAACCCGGTTAGATGCTTCCAGGACTATTCAGCGGGAGTGGCGGCTAGACGACGCCAGTTTTCAGAAGTCTGCTCCACTCTTTTCCAGAAAAAAATCAGATTTGCATTGCAATACCCCGCCAAACTGCGGATCACATACGAGGGCACCACCAGGATATATGAGACGGCGGGGGAAGCCAAGGACTTTTTAAAGCAGCTGGATACGACACCCCCAGAAGCACGTTGAATAGCCTCGGGGGAGGGCCACGAGAGGGCCTTGAGGGGGCTTAAAGACACGGGTCAGAAGAGACTCGTAGTTAAAGGTTCAAGTTTATTGTTCAAGTTAAAATAACTGTGACCCTATATAAAAGAGACAGACCACTTGGACACAGATGGACTGATTTGTTCGACAGCTGCGGTCAAGAAGTCAACATTGCTAATAGTTGAATGAATCTACCAGCAGTCCAATAATTGGATAAATCCACCCGCGGCGAGTGTGAATGAAAAGCGAAGTGAGAAACACCCCTGGTGAGGGGGGAATGATACTGTATAGATTGTCCTATTGGAAACAAAATATTTCAGGGGGTATTGTTTAAAGTTTACTGATGTGATAAGGAGGGAGGAGGGAGGGACGTAAGGAAGTAATGGTCCCAGTATGTGGGTCCGGGTGCAAAGGGCAGGGGGGGGATGGGAAGGGGGGATGGCGGGTGGGCAGTGGGAGGGGAGAAGAGGGCAGAAGCAAGCAGAAGATGAGTCCTACAAAAGGGAATGATAAGGGAGGGCAGCGGGGATCTTTTTGGGGTTTCTTATCCCGGGTCCCCTCAGGAGGGAGGATTGTGGGTAGGAGGCAGGTCACGGAAAGAACGGGTCTAAAATCTAGAACTATGGTAGATAAGCGAGAAGCAAGAGGTTGGGGAGGACAGAGGCTGGGCTGTCCTCTCCCTCTACAGAAATGGACTCTCAGGGCATTAATCACTTACTTACATATTGTATAATGGTTAGAATTATTTCATGGAATGTAGGCGGAGTGAACTCGCCAATAAAGCGTTCTAAGATTTTGCAACAGCTAAATAGGCAGAAAACAGATATTGCACTACTACAGGAGACACACTTGGATAAGACAGAGCATGCCAAACTCAGTACATGGTGGGTAGGAAATTGCATAGCGGCAGATGCGCAAGGCAAAAAGGGAGGAGTAGCTATACTATTTAGAAAAGGTATAGCCTCAGAGATCAGCCCTCTTCTGATTGACACCGCAGGACGTTATGTCATTCTAGAAGCGGTGGTTGGAAGGCAGAGACTGCTAATTTGCAATGTTTACGCTCCTAACAGCTATGATCGGAGGTTTTTTCAAACTCTGATCAATTTCCTGTTAAAGCAACCGCATAAAGCCATAGTGGTGGGAGGTGATTTTAACGCAGCCTGGGACCCCTCTTTGGACAGATCAGCCCCTGGGACAGCCTCCTCATACTATAATAATAGAGGCCTCCTGCAGATGGGCCAGCTGTTAGATCTTATTGACGTCTGGCGGGTGCTGCACCCGGGCGAGAAAGATTACACTCACCTTTCACGGGCTCACTCGACTCAATCACGTATTGACTATGTTCTGACATCGTGTCAGATGTTTGGGGAGGTGACCATGGCGGAAATAGGGCCGTATGCAGTCTCCGATCACGCCTGGGTTAAGATAGAATGGACCCCTAGGGGTAGCGCCCAGCGGGCGGGCAGATGGCAATTCCCCTTGGAGTTAAGCTCAGATCCAGTACTTAAGGGCCGATTGCACGCTAGCTGGGCAGACTATAGTACCCATAATCAAGTACATTTAGACGACCCAGTTTTGTTTTGGGAGGCAGCTAAGGCGGTTCTTAAAGGCGAAATCATAAGTCATGCCCATTATGTGAAGAAGACAAGAGATAGAGAGATTTTACGTTTGAGTAAACAACTTTGTCAGGTGCGGAAGAGGTATGGGGACACACATGCGATAGACGATAAGCAACAAGTGCTGGAGCTTCAGACAGCTTTGAACGAGCTCCTGCAGGGGAGGGCACATAAGTCACAGGTCTACTATCGCTATATGCTTTATAAACATGGTAATAAAACGGGTAAATTAATGTCGAAACTAATTACTCCCCGGGGTGGGACTAGAAACATTTTAGCGCTTCGGCAAAGACAGGGAGGTCTCCTCACAACTGACAGGGCAATTTGTGACACTTTTCGAGCTTTCTATAAGGAGCTGTACGCCCCCCCAGAGGATGAGGGCCTTTCTAATCAGATGTACCTAGACAATGTAGTACTGCCAAAACTTACGCCACAAGAGCTGGGGTGCCTTAATCAAATCATCACCGAAGATGAAGTTAGCGTGGCCATAGCTCGCAGTCCACGGTTGAAGGCCCCGGGACCCGACGGGTTACGGGGGGAATTTTACAAATTAATGGAAGGCGATGTTATACCGGCCCTCACTAGATTTTTGAATCAACTAATAGAGAGACAGGCGATGCCCTCAGACTTGAACAGAGCTCAAATAATAGTTCTGCTCAAACCTGGGAGGGACCCCTTGGAACCGACATCATATCGTCCTATCTCCTTACTGAACTATGACGCAAAGCTGTTGGCGAAAATCATGGCCAACAGGTTGGCGAGATTGCTTCCTAGATTGATACACGAGAGCCAGGTTGGCTTTGTGGGGGGTCGGGCGGTGAGTAAAAACCTAAGGGCGATTCTGACATCATTAGAACATAGCTCACAGAGAAACATGGCGTCATTGATAATCAGTTTCAACGCAGAAAAGGCCTTCGATAGGGTCCACTGGGATTTCCTTTTTGCCACACTGGAGCGATATGGATTCTCCGGGAGGTTTGTTGAAGCAATTCATGTTCTCTATGCTAATCCTAGTGCAACACTATGGGTAAATGGGCTTGAATCAGAGAGCTTCCCTATCAGGAGGGGCACGAGACAGGGATGCCCCTTATCCCCCCTTCTTTTTGTTTTGGTATTAGACCCCCTTATTAGAGAGATTATGGGGAATCCCATGATTCAGGGAGTCCGAGTGGGGTCCCATATATTCAAGATCGCTGCATTTGCAGACGATCTCTTGGTACACCTAGTGAATCCAAGAGAGTCGCTAGATACTTTATTGGAAATATTTCGCGAATATGGAGACTATGCAGGATTTAGGATAAACTTGAATAAATCCGAGGCTTTGGCCTCACAGGCGGTGAATCGAGGGGACTGGGGGCCTGATTTCCCCTTGAGGTGGGCCACTGATTCTTTAAAATACCTAGGAATTCGGCTCACGATGAACACCTCGGACCTGTATCACTTAAATGTTGAGGTTTTACTAGACCATACTAGGGATAAATTAGACTCCTGGATGAACCTCCCCCTGCCATTAATGGGACGGGTGCACCTAATACAGATGGTGTTGTTCCCTCGATGGTTGTATGTTTTACAAACACTGCCAATCCGTTTGTTGCAGAGGGATTTGAGAAGGGTGACATGCCTTTTCAGTCGTTTCTGCTGGGCAGGGAAGAAGCCCAAATTCAGCCAAGACATGTTAGTTGGGAGCTGGAAGCAAGGAGGTATAGGCTTCCCGGATCTGTTCTTATACAATCAGGCATGTTTACTAAGACATCTGGGAGATGTGTTCAATGTTACGCAATATTACACACCCCTGACTCTGGAGCAAGCTTTTTTTGCGCCATACGAGATGATGGCCCTTATCCACTTGCCTCGCAGCCTGATCCCTTCTAAATTTAAAAAAAGTATTTTACTCCAATCTCTCCGGGAGGCGTGGCAGTGGTGGATGAGGCAGATGGGAGGACATCCACACATTACGGATCAGTTGCCAATTGTGGGTAACCCAGTTTTCACGGCGGGGCTGGACAACCCAGCCTTTGGTAGCTGGCGAGGGTTGGGTATTACGCGCTTGGAACATTTGTTATCAGAAAACGGGCAGATAATAACATTTGACGATCTTCAGGAAAAGGTGGGGACTACATGGGGCAACAGATTCGCTTATGCACAGATCACGCACTATATGAAATCTCTGGATCAGACAACCCTGAAGGGGAGGATGGGTGAGACAATTCGAGGTTTCCTTGAGGAATTGAGGACTGAGAGGTATTCGGTCTCCGGTCTGTACGGAGCCCTGGTTCGGCGTAGACCTAAAAGACAATATGACAGCCTTAAAAACAAATGGGAACAGGATTTGGGATCCTCATTAGCATCTTGGGATGTGGCAGCTACTCTGAAGGGCATTCGTACATTAGTACAGGATGAAAGACTGAGGGAATGTGGATATAGAGTGGTCCTTCGGGGTTACATGTCTAAAGCACAGCTGGCTCATGTGTTGGGGCCGGGCAGTTCAGCATGTTCCAAATGTGGCGGGGGTCCCAGCACATACTACCACGCACTATGGCAATGCCCCAAGGTGCTGGCGTTTTGGCAAAGAGTAAAGGGGTTTTTGATTAGACTGGGAAATAAGATTCAAGGCACGGAAAGGCAGTTTCTGCTAGATCAACCAAGAGCTTTTGCCCCGTTACGTGCCCCCGCTATAAAGTTATGTAGGAAGCTGAGTTTGGTAGCTCGAAAGTGCATTATGCAATATTGGATTTCACCGGATGAGCCGGCCTACTGGCATTGGCGAAACCAGGTGCACCTTCTGGCTTCCTGGGAGGCCAGGGACTCAAAACAATCTCCCAAACGTAGAGCACAATTTATCCAGATCTGGATGCCGTACTTGCAAATTCTTAGCCCAAGAGGGCGCAGCTTGCTTCTTAATGCCTGATACAATTAATGGGAAGCGGAGGGGGCGTGTAGGTAGCCCGTAGCAGGAGACAGAATAGGAGCATTGGATGCTTGCTGGGGGGGGGGGGGGGGAACTGGGATCAAGTTGGGAGGATTGGATTAATGGAGGCTTGTGTGATAAGGTGGAAGTCAAGGACTTGATGAGAAGTCAAACTGCAGAGTTCCATGGATGTGTTCTGAATTTTTTTTTGGGGGGGGTTAAAGAGGCGATCGGTTCGATAGCGTCTGGGGCGAAAGGCTGGGGGGTTCCTAGCAAAAGGAGATAAGAGTGGGCAAAGTGGCAACTTATTTGGTTAAATTAGCATCCTCCAGCAACACAAGAGAATAGGGGTGGGGGGGAGGGGGGAGGAGGGCTGAATAATAATAACTTGACATTGTTGAAATAACAGGCGGTTTAAGCACTGTAAGTTTTAAATGTTTTGTTATACTGCACTTAAGATTGGCTGTATTATAATTAATCAGTTGTCAACAGTTGAACATTTAGTAGAAGGGGGAGGGTTAAATGTAAAAGCTTGATGACTAATAATAAGAATGTATGTCAGTGGTGTCCCTGTTAAACATGCTATTAATATGGTACAGTAAGTTGTATTGTCCAACTTGTCATCAATAAAAATCGTTGAAACATAAATAACATGAAAGCACAGTGCTAAGTATTATTTAGTGCCCTGATGGCGAACCTATGACACGCGTGTCAGCACTGACACGCGTAGCCATTTTGGATGACACGCGGGTTGAAAGCCGGCAGCAGATAGAACCCAGCCTACCTGCTCTTACTGCCAGGGCCGGTCTTAGGCAGGGGCGACAGGGGCGTTTGTGGTCTTATCGCAGCTTCAGAACCCCCCTCCGAGTCGGAACCCCCCTGCTCCACCCCACCTCGCAGCCTTGGTAACCAGCAGTCCTCTTCGTCAGAATCATCCAATTAGGAGTGCCCTTTTAGGCGCCAGACAGGCTCCCTACAACCAATCACAGCTCACTGCAGTTGTAGCTCAGCCAGGTGAAAAATGTGCCTGAGGCTCGAGGCAATTGTGATTAAGAGGCAGATGCACTAAACGTTTTTCATCGTTAAATGAGCCCTCAGGGAAGAATTTCCTATCCTTTCCATGCACTTAAGCCTATTTTCCGACGACAGTAGCAGCTAACGAAAACGGAATGGAGATGAGCAATTAGTGTGAAAACCCCATTGAAACGACATGCACTAACCTTTTCCGATTGCCTTTACGCAGGAAAAAGGCAGGAAAACTAACGAGAGGTCTGGACCTCTCGTTAGGACAGCTCTGTGCCAAGAAAAAGTGTTAATTGAAAAAATAAACAAACTTTGAGCCAATCCCAGCGCATTAGCAGAGCTAAAAGCGCTGTGATTGGTCCAAAGGACCTCAGAAAACACATAAAAAAATAAAAATAAAAAAAGGATCGGGAGGGGGCAAGGGCGCTCATCAGGAGCGTCCTGTACGGACGGCCTTGCCCCCCCCCCCCCCCCGCTGCTCCCCACTTTCCGCCGCTGAAAAAGCAAACTTCTAGAAGCCCCTGCCCCCCTCCCTTCCTCAGTACTCTGTCACCTGTGCTCCGCCTCCCGACATCCTCCGTCCGTGCCCCGCCCCCTTTTGGGGTCGTCGCCGCCATTCCCCTCCTCCATCGGGCCCCCCTTCCTCTTACTGGGCCCGTGCAGCGCCTCTCTCCTCTGTCCGAAGGCGCTGCACGGGCAAGAAGAACGCTGAATCAGCTGATGCCTGCCTTCGCGATGGGCGTCTTTCTCCTCCTGGGCCCGCCCCTGTCTGACGTCAGTGGTTACTAAAACTAATTATTTAAAAATACCGGTCCTGCTAAGAAATCACTTTTCATTGCTTTTATAATGCTCCTTTCACTACTTGTTTGTAGCAATTCGTTATGAGAGAGGGAAAACAAAAAGGGAGAATAAATCATGGGTGCCGTTTCCCGCCATTAGAAATAGTGGCAGGTAAGTTAAATAATTAGTTTTTGGTTTATTAAATACAGTTATATATTAGAATTATACATTTTTGTTATTTAAACTATAAATATCACGAAATTATGGTTTTTTTTCTCGAAGTGACACACCACCCGAGTTATGCTCGGTTTTTTGGCGAATTTTGACACACCAAGCTCAAAAGGTTGCCCATCACTGATTTAGTGTGTTGCCACATTATCACTATTCCTTTTTTCTTTATCATTATTTACTGTGGAGTGGGTTTTTCCCCCCTATATTTTATATATACTGTTTGGGTTTCTGCCAGGTACTTGTGACCTGGATTGGCCACTGTTGGAAACAGGATACTGGGCTAGATGGACCATTGATCTGACCCATCCGTACAGGACGCTCCTGATGAGCGCCCTTGCCCCCTCCCGACCCTTTTTTTTAATTTTTGTTTTTATTTGGGAGCCATGTGCTTGCGATTTGACTGTGTTGTGACTGTTTGTGGCATGCGCAGAGCAGCTAACATAACGCTTGGCTGCTCTGCGCATGATTTGGGGGCCGATTAACGATGTGTATTGTGATTCTTTGATATATTGTACGTTTCACTACCGATCTCAGCATGTGTGACTTTTTTTTTTGGTGCATTTTTCGTTATTTTAAAATCGTTAGGGACTTTAACGATTTAGATTTTTTTACGTTTGGTTGCTGCATCTGCCTCTAAATGTCGAACCTGAGTGCTGAGTTGCGAGTAACCCAGGCAGCTGCTGCTCTCTTCAGACAAATAAAGTCGGGTCACTTTCTTCCTCTCTGTGATCCTGTTGCAGCTTAGCTCAGCTGTGCTTGGACACTGACTGCTGCTCCTGCTCCACACTTGTTTGGGAAGTTCCTAAAAATACCGGTCCTGCTAAGAAATCACTTTTCATTGCTTTTATAATGCTCCTTTCACTACTTGTTTGTAGCAATTCGTTATGAGAGAGGGAAAACAAAAAGGGAGAATAAATCATGGGTGCCGTTTCCCGCCATTAGAAATAGTGGCAGGTAAGTTAAATAATTAGTTTTTGGTTTATTAAATACAGTTATATATTAGAATTATACATTTTTGTTATTTAAACTATAAATATCACGAAATTATGGTTTTTTTTCTCGAAGTGACACACCACCCGAGTTATGCTCGGTTTTTTGGCGAATTTTGACACACCAAGCTCAAAAGGTTGCCCATCACTGATTTAGTGTGTTGCCACATTATCACTATTCCTTTTTTCTTTATCATTATTTACTGTGGAGTGGGTTTTTCCCCCCTATATTTTATATATACTGTTTGGGTTTCTGCCAGGTACTTGTGACCTGGATTGGCCACTGTTGGAAACAGGATACTGGGCTAGATGGACCATTGATCTGATCCAGTATGGCTACTCTTATGTTCTAATTTATCTCATGCCTATTCATTGTTCATATTCTGAAAACCTGACTGACTAGGTGTGTCCTGAGGATTGGATTGAGAACCTCTGGTCTAAAGGAAGGCAATATATAAAATGCAAGCCGGTGCACACCTACATATCCATATGCAACACACAAAACTATATTCAAACTCACTGCAGATATATTTCTAATAGTTGTAAAGCCTGCAGAAAAGTGGATCCATTACAGACTGCAACACCTCTTACTGAACTAAAAGAATTATCCAAAGCCAACAGTACAATGAGTTCTGGAGGATGCAGAGGGCTGATGAAAAAAAAAAAAAAAAAAACAGAATTACTTGCTTTGTGTGGGTTACTCTTTAAACAGTGTTTTTGGATCCTTATAGTGACTTTAAAAACAAGGACTTTGTTTACAGTAATTTTTCCCTTTGGAACTTGCTATTCCTGTTATTGGATTACATGAGCCTTAAAGGTAATTCTGTACAAGATGCTTCTTGGAAATAGTTGCAAATTTCAAATAAAAAGCTAAAAGAAAACAAAAGGAAACTACATATTCTCAAAGGTCCTTGGACAATCAACGAGCACCTTTCCAAAACTCACTCAGTCTGTCAGCAGTAGTTTTAAGAAAAATAGGTAGCAGCTTTTGGACCAAGTGAGTTTTGCCTAGAGTATTCAACACAAAGTCATTAAACTACCATGGTCTTAGTGAGTTTGGCACAGGAATAAACTACATCAAATTAATCCTGCCTGCCTTGATGAACAAAATGAATTGAATAACTGAAAACTGACAAAAAAAATGGACTGAGTTCATATTCTTCAGTTAGTCCAATAAGGATAATCACAACCAATAGAGAATCATATACCAAATACAAACATGTTCTGAACACTGAGTACAAAATAGACACAAATGAGAGGCTAGGCAAGTTAGTTCAAAATATGGCTATAAGCTTAGATTTCCGTCTGAAGAAATTTGATAGAGTGTCTTCTTACCTTCAAAGCTTCATTAGCTTCCTATTAAAGCACAAATTGTCATTAAAGTTGTTTGTACAATGATTCAAGTCTTATATGGTAGCACTTCCAATCTGCTAATTCAACTGTTCCCTGATTTGTGTTTTTCCTCATTAAGACTATGCAATCAGTTCTTATTGAAATACATCATTCAAAGGTATTCAAATTAAGGGTCAATTTGAGGCATTGTTTTCCTATCAGGTAAGTTCCATTTGGAACACTCTTCCTTTGCAAATTTGCTCTATGCACTTGCATAAAAAACAATTTGTTTGGTAAAATTTTAATTGTACATAAATATGACTTAATTCTTTGAGCTACTCTTTTGTTAACTGCCCTGAACCCTCCTGCTGGGATTAGTGCGGATCCCTCTATTCTATTTTTATGTATTAGGCTTTCTTTTTTACTTTTGCTCTTTTGTTCACCCCTCTCTCCAAAACCCTCTTTCTTTCCATCTTCTATATCCAAACATTTCTTTTGCCTCCTCCACGTCCATTTCTTCTCCTCAGCAAATAGGACCCTGCTGACAGCAACCACTGCAATTCTCTCTCTCACCTGTGTCCCAGTGTAATTCTTCCTATTTCAGGCTCTACTCCTGTCTCATCCATTAGGAGTCAGGCCTTGAATTTTGGACAAGGTAATCAGAAGAGGAAAACAAAAAACGTTCTGCAGAAAGAGCAATACAGTCCACAAAAGCGGAAAACACGTCTTCTAATAGTTAAAAAGGCTTTTATTCTTCCCACTTTAAAACACATCGGGTTTTAAAGTGGCCTTTTTAACTATTAGATGTCGTGTGTTCTGCTTTTGTGGACTGTACTTGAATTTGACATCCAGGATTTGCCAGCCCAGAATGCAAATATTAAAAAAAAAAAAAAACCTGCTGTTCAGTAGGCTTGAGACAGAAACAGAGGGCAATGGTAAGAACCTAATCAAGAGCTTTGGAAAAAGATATGTTTGGGGAGCTGATGCTGGTTTAAGAATAGGGATTTATATTTGCCAGAATGCCTTGAGGAGAAGCTCTACATCAGGGGTGTCCAACCTCGGCCCTCACCCAGTCGGGTGACTGTGATCTATTTGCTTACAATGGAGGCAGTGCATACAAATAGATCTCATGCATATTCACTGGGGAAATTCTGAAAACCCGACTGGATTGCGGCCCTCAAGAACTGAGGTAGGACACCCCTGCTCTACATCATTTCCAGGTGGTGGATGGAACAGCCTCCCAGTTAAAGTGGTGGAAGCAAAAAGATAAAGAGTAAGAGTCAAATAATTAATGGGATAACACAGAGGATCCTCAATTGCAATGCTACAGCACCAGGAATAACACTGGGCAGACCAAATGGGTGTTATATAATCCTTATCTGCTTTCAAGTTCCATGTTTTTATTTGATGAGAGTTGTAGTGCTGTGCTTTCTCGGTGTCCTACTGAAGCAAATTATGCATCATTATCCCACATCCTTCACATCACACACCTCTGGGAGTCTGTCAAAACTTATTCCTCCTCACAGGAGCTGAATCTGCACCTCAAACCCCTGCCCTCTTTATCACCCAGGCGCTACTAACACACCTGTTGACCCCTATTCACTCTCTGGAAACCACATCTCAACATCCCTTGGCCTTCTCCTAATCAGCCCTCACAAGGTCCTGTCCCCACACCCTTTAGCCTCCTCCACTGCTTCCATACACTAGGGCAGGGGTGGGCAACCTCAGTCCTCGAGGGCCACAACCCAGTCAGGTTTTCAAGATTTCCCCAATGAAATATACATGGTATCTATTTGCATGTACTGCCTCCATTGTATGCAAATAGATCTCATGTATATTGACTGAGGAAATCTTGAAAACCTGGCTGGGTTGCGGCCCTCGAAGACAGAGGTTGCCCACCCCTGCCCTAGGGGATGTCAAACAGGGAGCATCTAAAACAGTAAAAAGGTCTAACTCCTTGCAAATGTTCCCACTGTTTTAATTCAAAGACCATCTCCCTCAACATGTCTTGTCTATCTTTATTAGACTGTAAGCTTCAAGGAGCAAGGACTATCTACTTACTATATGTGACTGTAAAACACTGAACACCTAGAATGCTATACAAATTTTACACAGGGTAGTGTTATCAAAGGAGATTTTTTTGCAGACAGAAATAAATTTCACCCTTAAACTAAGATATGTTGGTTGTGAAGAGTGCTTGTAAATCTGAGAGACTGAAATCTTACTCATCGCCTTCGCTCAGATTCCTCTAGTGCCATCACTGCATTGTGTGCAAGTGCCACATACAATAATCAGAGGAAGGACAAATCATATGGACTCAAGGAAAGAGAAGGAGGTCAAAACAGTATAGAGAAAGAAGGTAAGGCCAGACAACAAACATACAAGACGGCCTGAAAACTGTTTTATCAACCCCACTTACAAATCAGCATAGAGAAATGGAGCACAAAGCTATCAATACTGGAGCTCTAACAGAGAACTTTAGGTAGCCATCTTGCAAAACCATCAGCTTGGAACAAAGGAAACACTAAGATTCAAGCGCTATGCAAAGGAATCACACAATTGAATGGTATCTCACAATCAGTAAGCTTCTCATCTCCCGCACTGGAGCCTCAGAGACCAGGAGGCAAAGGGTTGAAGAGCAGCAGCATAGCAAATGGAGCTCCCCAGGCCCAAAGATAGGCAGGCCTATGGCCAGAGCAATGTGGCTGAGCATTTCTCCCTCCCTTGTCTCCTCCTGCTTGCACTCTGGTATCTCTCCTTCAATTCTCCTCCCATGATCCAGTAAGTCTCCCCCCCCCCTTTCTCCTTCAGTGTACATTCAAACTTGTGTTTACTTCTAAATGTTGCCCCAACAGAAATTGCATCAGAGAGAAGTTCTCCAGGAGAAGGGGGTACTTACCAAATTGTAGGTGAAGGGGAGTGAAAGGAGAGATGCCGGACCACAGGCAAGGGGGGAGGGAGAGAGCGAGATGATAGACCATAGAGGGTGGGGGAGGGGGAAATGGAAAGATGCTGGACAGGAAAGAGAAGGGAAAATGGAGATGAGGGAGGGGAACAGACAGGGGGATTCTGACATAAAGTGGGAAAGAGCAGGGAGATGCTGCACTGTGGGGAGGAGGGGACACAGAGATGCAAAGCTACAAATGGGGAAGGGGAAGAAATAAAGAGACCGAATTTGGGGGGGGAGAGAGAAATGTTGGACCCAGTCATAAATACAGACTTTTTATATTAATTTTCAAAAAATTAATGGAGGAAGGCAAGGGTTGGGTGGGAATTCACCACAGGAGGTGCATAGTGGGTGGGGGGGGGGGGGGTGACACAGTGAACGTTCACCTAAGGCATCTGATAACTTTGGGCAAGAAAGAAATTATGAAAAGACCAAGTTGGGGAAGTAGAGAGCATAACAGGTATTAAACACCCATGTACACACAGATTGAGAACAGCTTTGCAACCTACTTCCATATGGGATTTAAAAATTGCAACTGAATAAACCAAAGAAATCTTAAAATCCCTCAGTATTACTTCTTTACAGATTTACACCCTGGACACATCCGTGGAAAAATCTCACTCATTCTCACTCTGGAAGGAGTTACTCTTGGTGTCTCTGGAAAAAAAATAAATATAACACACTTCCTCTTTTCATAATCTTCACTTTTTATCTGTGCATTCTCATCCTCCTCGACCTATCCGCCGCCTTTGACACTGTCAATCATAATTTACTTCTTGCTGCACTATCCTCATTTGGGTTCCAGGGCTCTGTCCTCTCCTGGTTCTCCTCTTATCTCTCCCACCGTACCTTCAGAGTACATTCTCATGGATCTTCCTCCACCCCCATCCCCCTCTCTGTTGGAGTTCCTCAGGGATCTGTCCTTGGACCCCTTCTTTTTTCAATCTACACCTCCTCCCTGGGCTCGCTGATCTCATCTCATGGTTTCCAATATCATCTTTATGCTGACAACACCCAGCTTTATCTCTCCACACCAGACATCACTGTGGAAGCCCAGGCCAAAGTATCGTCCTGTTTATCCGACATTGCTGCCTGGATGTCCAACCGCCACCTGAAACTGAACATGGCCAAGACCGAGCTCATTGTCTTTCCACCCAAACCCACTTCTCCTCTCCCTCCACTCTCTATTTCAGTCGATAACACCCTCATCCTCCCCGTCTCATCTGCCCGCAACCTCGGAGTCATTTTCGACTCCTCCCTCTCCTTCTCTACCCATATCCAGCAGACAGCCAAGACCTGTCGCTTCTTTCTCTATAACATCAGCAAAACTCGCCCCTTCCTCTCTGAGAACACCACCCGAACTCTCATCCACTCTCTCATTACCTCTCGCCTTGACTACTGCAACCTACTCCTCACTGGCCTCCCACTTAACCATCTATCCCCCCTTCAATCCGTTCAGAACTCTGCTGCCCATCTTATCTTCCGCCTAGACTGATATGCTCATATCACCCCTCTCCTCAAGTCACTTCACTGGCTTCCGATCAAGTACTGCATACAGTTCAAGCTTCTCCTACTAACCTACAAATGCACTCAATCTGCAGCCCCTCATTACCTCTCTACCCTCATCTCCCCTTACGTTCCTACCAGTAACCTCCGCTCACAGGACAAATCCCTCCTCTCAGTACCCTTCTCCACCACCTCCAATTCCAGGCTCTGCCCTTTCTGCCTCGCCTCACCCTATTCTTGGAATAAACTCCCTGAGCCCATACGCCAAGCCCCCTCCCTGCCCATCTTCAAATCCTTGCTCAAAGCCCACCTCTTCAATGTCGCTTTCGGCACCTAACCATTGTACCTCTATCCAGGAAATCTAGACTGCCCCCAATTTGATTGACTGCATTTTTTGTCCTTTAGACTGTAAGCTCCTTTGAGCAGGGACTGTCCTTCTTTGTTAAATTGTACAGCACTGCGTAACCCTGGTAGCGCTTTAGAAATGTTAAATAGTAGTAGTAATATTTATTGGGCTTTCGTACACCTAATGCGGCTCCTGGATCCACTCAAACTTTAATTTTATACCTAACATTTCCACAGAGAAATCATTTAAAAAATGATGTAAGAGTAAACCTGGTGACACAGAGGACCCAATTTTGATTTCCTGGCCTGCCTGGTTATAAAGTTCTATATACAGCATATGTCACACTAATACATTTGCTGAAGGGTGATGAAGAGTGTTGGAAAAGGTACAGGAAGCTGGGAGACTAATTCCACCTGTGGTGAGATTGCCTAATAATTCAAGAATTCTGGCCAAAAGTTGTAAAAGTATTCAAAGAGATATTTGGAAGTTATATAACCTTTGCTCCAAGATTACACCCATTTAATGGTTCAATGAAAGAATAGGGCTACTATAAAAATAAATGGTTGGTTTGGGGCTGCTCAGCTGTAAGGTGTGTGATTGTACAGATCTGGAAGCAGGTGGAGGTGCCATCTATCTTTATGCAACTAGTGAGATTTATATTGTAGGTGAACAGCATTGCGACATCATTCTATGGACAAACTAGAAAAAAAATCAGGGGACCATTTGTGTACTAGAGGAATAATTTGGAGGGTAGAGGCCAGGAAGGAAGGTTGAATTTGAGTAATTAAGGAGGGAATTGCAATTGATAGGTCCTTGTTGATAGATGATGCAGGAGGACAGAGTTTGGAAATATGTTTCTGCTGACAAGATACTTTGTAACAGGTGGTGGTTGTTGTTGTTGCTATTTTTGAAAAACGATAAAAGTATACATTGAAAAAAAAAAAAAAAAACACACACAGTAAAGATCAGAAAGTGAAATTAGGAAGACAGTGACTCAGCTCCACAGAAGCATCAGCAATGCAGCTGTCTACACTATTATGGGAAACACAAATTCCAGGCCACTAATATTCTACAGGGGTGTGAAATCTACCTGATAAATTGGGCTGTCCATAATCAAACCAAGAACTGTATATACTTCAAATTTAATGTCTCTGTGCAACCACCTTGTGGATGAATAGCGTATGTATATATCTCAAAGCATCAGGACAACACAAATGCTTCCAAAGGTGGACGAGAAAAGAAAATTATGTACCAATTACAAGATAAACCAATGCACAGAGATCAAGTGATTTGGAAACCAGTGGCACAGCTGGAATTAAGATTAAGGAATGGTGATTTGCATTTCAATACTCCAATCCCTCCCAATATAACCACTATAAAACATTTATATAATGTTCAAGTGTATGCCACACTTTACAGACAAGTAGACAAGGGTCCTTAGAGCACATGTTCTCATTTACTCACCCCTCTCTCCCTCCCTTATACAAGCACTAGAATGACCGGTACCCTGATTAGAAAACAAGCCTCCTCTGGAGACTGAAATCTTTAGCACCGCTCTCTGTTCAGCAAGAGGGACGTGCTCCAAGGCTATTTACCTCCGTGATGCACTTGAACCCTGCCTGCCCCACTGGACAGAAAACTGAAGTCTCATGCAGCACTCTAGCTCAGCCATCAGCTTGCCCGCTGCCTCTCCAACATATGTCCCAACACAGAAATCTTGGGACAAATAAGGATCACACTAAGGCTGCCAGGCCCCATTACAAAAGCCGTTCATGAATGAAGTCACTAAGCAAACCTGATGCTTTGAGGTGATCCACACATCCATCCGCTATGATTTCTAGATCACATCTGCTCAGTTCCAAGGGCACCCAGCTCCTACCCAGACAAGCAAGAATACAACATGCACAGTTTTCTTTCCTGTGGGAATATCCTCAGAAAGCTGACAAAGACATTATCCCCAGGATTATGCTACCGTCTTGACAATGCTACAGACAAACAGCATGCTCTACCCCACATTCTCTGTGCAGTAGTCCATGAGAAAATAAAAAGTGGTCTTATTCAGTAAACTGAGCAAAAATTGTAAAACAGAGTTCAAAACAATGGTAAATAAAAAAACCTAGTGATCCGATAACGTGAAGGAAGGCAATCTGGGCAGGTGAGGAAGAAAGTTGTGTAAATCTGAGAAAAGACCAAACAGAGGGAAGCTGGGAGCCAAGAGCAGTTACATCCAAGTAGCCTGAACTACAGCACAGAGGGTTGTAACCTGCTAGGAGTGGTGGGTACAGTTACTGGACATGCTAGATGGACCATCTGCTGTCATTTACTATGGAGAATGGATACTCAGCTTCAGAGAGAAACTGTAAGCATTTGCATTGCCCACGAATCATGATCTTCCACCATGTGTCCTGAGAAATCACAAAGCCAGCATCAGCAAGGACAAAGGGAGACATTTCAAAGTGAAATAGAGGGATGCACAGACTATGAATGAGGCCTTGCCATTCAACAGAAATATGCTGGTGCAGTCCCTCTATCACTCTCTCACACAAGGACACCTATAGATGGAAGGGGGCTTTTCTAGTCTTTGCTGCTGGCTCTCTCTCTCAGCATAGCACAAGGGACAGAGAGACCTCTTGTGTCACCCCCTGTCCCTCAGGCTCAGTCTCATCAGTTAGCAACACAACACACAGAATAGAGACAGGTAAATTTCTAATTACCCCCATTCCATCGATTACTAATAGAGCACAAAAGAGGGGCACAGACCAGCGGGGTCTTCTAGATCTTCACACATCAGTTGCTTACAGAAGGTACAGCACACAGACCAGAAAAGATATCTTCAAGCCCTTACCATTAACAGCTCCCATTCTACCAGTGGCTAGCAGAAGACAAAGATGCACACTAGGGGTCTTTTTCCCTCTTCTTACCCTTCTTGAACTCCTCCAGCATTGAATCCAGCTTGGTATCGTGAAAAACAAAGTGGATTGGGTGGTTATAGAACTTAGTGATGGTCTTCAGCGTTGTGCAGTCATCTGGGTCGACAAAGGCCAAGTCCTTCACATAGAGAATGTCCACAATGTTGGTTCGCTCCTCCTCATAGACTGGGATGCGGGTATAACCACTTTCCATGATCTCCGACATGGTGTTGAAGTCCAACACAGCATCACTGCTGATCATGTAGCAGTCATGGATCTGGGTCATGACATCCTCTACTGTTTTGGTACGCAACTCCAGCGCACCCTGGATCATGTTCAGTTCCTCTTGTACCAGGCCGGTGTATGGCTCTGTCACCTTCAGCATCTCCACCAACTTCTCCCGGTTGTATACTGTCCCAATCTCCTGCCCCAGAGCAAAATCCAAAATCTTACTGATGGGGAAAGAGAGGGGAAATGTCACCATCATAAAAAATTTGGTCAAAATTATGGTGTTAGCCCCAACGGCCAAACCATGCCGAGAGCACAATGCCTGTGGAACAATCTCACCAAAGATGACAATGCCAATAGTGGAGGCAATGACAGCTCCCAACCCGGACCCAATGAGGTCATCCAGTAGGATGGTGAGGGTAGTATTCACCAGCACATTACCCAGGAGAAGTGAACAGAGCAAATAATTTCCCTTGCGACGGATGGGTTCGATTTTCTTGGCATAACGTTTCTCCTTATCTGTGCCACACTTCTGCACGATACGCAGCTCGATGGGGTCCAGGGCCATAAGCCCTAGGTTAAGGCCACTAAACATGCCCGAGAGAGTCAGCAGGACGATGATGAGGATGATCTGCAGCCAGAGAGGCAAAAGTGGCTTCTTCACTTCCACCACCAGCAGCTTGGCATCGGTGCCCCGGTGCAGTTGCCAGGGGTGACCAGTCCTGTTGCGGGTGCAGAGCTGGTAGACCTTGGAGGTCTCGCTCTTACGCAGCGGCCGGGCGTCCAGAGTCAGCACTCCTGAGGTGCTGCTCTCCCCAAGGCTGAAGTTAGAGTGGATGATCAGGTCCTTGGTCCTATCCAGACACGTGCTATTGGTCGGCGCCACCTCCCACTGCTGATGCAGCTCCACAAAGGTAATGAGCTGCCAGGTGCGGACGTGCAGCCCCATCCCGTACAGCCGCAACCGCACCTGGTTGCCCTCCGTCACCTGGATGATGCCGTCCTCTCCCATACCTGCCGGTCCGCTGCTGTCCTGCAACCGCATGCCCAGGATCAGAGTGTCAGGGGGCGTGGGCTCAGCCCAACCGCTATCCACCGCTGACAGCAGATAAACTAGAAACGAGAGCAGCAGGGAGCCCCACCGCCAACAGTGCCCGCTGCCAGCCGCCATCATCCCACACACAACACCACGGCACGGCCAACCAGCCACTCTACAGCCCGCTGAGCTCCAGGGCCCGGAGCCCTCAACGTCACCGCGCAACGCCAGCCCACCCATAGCCCATTGGGTCTGCCCTCTCACGCCCACAGTGACGTCTTCACTCCGCCCCCTAAGGTGGAATGACTTTTGCTCGAGCGCGATGCTCCCAGACGCTCCACACCCACAACATCTGCATAATCCCGCCCAACAACTCTAGCGTTCTGTTTTGCTCGGCGACGGTGTATTTATCCGGCCTCTAGATTCTCAAGCTGGAACTACCAGCTAATGGCACTGTCAGTTTATTATTGACGTGTGTTTCAGTTTGAACGGTGCATCGCCCACGGGCCACGGCGCTGCTCGCTAGCAGGTCTGTTATTCTAAGTAGGCACTATGAATATTCGTACACTTTAGAAAGTCAGTCTTCTTTGGGGTACATGAGGACTATGAAGCATGGGAACTACAGGATGACAAAGCAAACAGTTTTGTTTTTTTCTTTCTTTTACTTCCATGATTAGGCTTGACACGTGGTCAAATCTAGATTGTGCAATTTGCGTACAAGTGGTTCTTGGTTTCCTCCTCTCGGAATCCAGTGCTCTGCCATAGCCCTTCAGTTGGGGTCAAAGGGCTACAGGTTCTGATGGAACAGTTTTGTTCTAGCAGAACTAGACAAAACGATTTGGAAATGAGGGACAAGAGTTTTTCCATATGCTGATTGAGTCACACCTTTCCTCACAGCACATAAGCTGGGCTAGGAAACGGTGAATGACTGTTGATAATGATTGATAGAGATAGAGGCAGTGTGACAGCTTAGATTTAATGCAAGAAAATACAGTCGTAAATTTCGGACATGAGCACAGGCCGACTTCTTAAGTGCTAACCCTGCACACCAACAGTGATTAGGGTTACCATATGGCTCCAGAAAAAGGTTGTTGCCCCTCCCCCAACACAACCCAAATTCTACCCTTCCACAAATCTTCTGGCCTACAGCAGCAGGTAACCCCCCTTTTTTTTAATCTGGCACCTCCAGGAGGGCTTGTGGCATTGGGGAAGGGGAAATCAGGATCCTGATGACACAGCACACATTGCTTAGATTTGTATATGCATATGCACGACTGTATTTTTGTTCACCACTCTGGATATGGGCAGGATATCTACTATAATAAAACTCACCCTCAACGTTCTGAAGTCACTCAGTCACTCCCTGAAGGGTTCATGGATTCATGGTGGTGAAGCCAGAACACTGATCATGTCTCTCTGCCCCGCCCTCGCATGACGGACCAATCAGAAAAAACACCCTCAACATTCTGAAACAAAGGACCATCACAACACCGTTCCCAGGCAACACTAGGCAACGTAAGACGGACCAATCAGAGGAAACTATGTGACAATAAGGGAGGAGCATTCCACAGCATAATGGCTCATTATCTGTGCAGCACGGAGAGCACAGAACCACCGCTGGAACGAGAGAAGAATATTCCTGCTGTGGGTATGTGCAAAAATAGACCGGGGGGGGGGGGGGGAGAAATTTTTAAATGCCTAATGCCAGAATACTGAAGAGTGCCAGAGGGCCTATAGCACAGACTATGTTTGGGATCGCTTGACATGGAGTCAGAGGAGCCGGAAAACAACGTGCCCGTGACCATCTGGGACGTGGGCGAACAGGACAAGCTGCGGCCCAGCTGGAAGGATTACCCGCGACCCAGCCAGCAGCAAACAGCGACCAAGGACAGCACAGCACATCCCCCAACCAAAAACAAAACAAAAAAAGACACACATCAACAACCTGCACACACACCGCACCCTCACACACTCACACACACAAAATAACTCTGACACATACACACACAAAAAAAAGCCACATGCTAGAGCCCGTTTCATTGGTTTCGGAAACGGGCCTTTTTTTACTAGTAAGTAATCAATCCAGTCCAATATCCATGATTTGGGGCAAAGAAACCCAGCTAAGTGGTACATAATGAGGGTGTGACTACTTAAATATTCCTGTATCACTCATTTTTCCATTCCTTTTTACTAGGCTCCTGAATCTCCACCTATCAATTAAACCAAATTTCTCCATGCAGCACCATAGCACTTTACGCTTCACTTTAGAATAGTTACCCTTCCTCTTCCTTAGGTTCCAAGGTGCAGCTGGTATCCATTCTTGCTCCCTGCAATCTTCAGTCCCCCTAGCTTTAAGCTCAAAATGTGCCAAGTATGTCTTATAGAAATCATAATTTGTACCACCGCATGCATACAGATTTAAGATAGAAACCACTGTTTTCATCTATCCACCCCCTAACCCAGATCATCCTCCCTTGTCTGTCTTTCCCTTCTTCATAGAGCACAAAGGGGACACTTCAGTTCACTAGTATCACCACCCCCACATCTCTTTTGTAGAGCAGTATCCACTTTTTTTTTAATAGATAAAGCATAATTCTCTGTGGCTTTTTGGGACACATTCAAGCTCATTTTAAATGATAAGCCTTGCCAAATGAATTTCTCCCACTGTCCTGTCTTGCAGGAGCTCAAATGTACCTTTACAGGCATACATATTCCCCTTCAACCCCTGTTTTATAGAGAGAGCCCACACAATTCACCATTAAATAATTCATTGCATCCTCCACCCCTTCCTATCTTTTTTTACATTTTGGACTTCTCAGTTCCAGTTTAGTACACCCATTAATTTCTTATGTTATTTCATCTATCCATGGGCCCTTTATTGCCTTGTTCACACCCCCACCACCCTACACATATGATACAAAAATTCCTACCTCCTTCCCACCCTTAACTCACACTCAAGCCCTAAAAGTTCATTAGCAGCAGTGGTCCACCTTCTACACCAAGGCTGAGCGCCAGCATTCCACTGCCATCTCTTGTGCTTGTCTGCTATCTGCTTCTCCATTTTGGCAACTTTGACCTATGGTAGAGTAGTCCACTCTCCACTTCTGCTACAGATACACTCCTCTTGCAATCCAGTTTGTCCAGTCTCATCACCTCCATGCTTGATGTACATTTTCACTGACTTCCTCCTTGCCTCCCATGTGCTGCTGTGTGTCCTCTACTGCATGTCTTTCTCCATTGCGTCCTGAGGCACTGACCATTATCTCCACCTTTCCAGGCTCTTCTCTGCATCTGCCATCTTGTGAAGTTTTAAAATTTTTGTAATAGCCTTCGGTGACATAAAAACCTCCAATTACTGTTCTCTACAACAGTTAAATGTACAGATTACCAAATTCTACATTTTAATATCTCCTTCCTTTTACACACAGAGGCATATTTTCAAAGCACTTAGACTTCAAAAGTTACATAGTGTCACGTCTGTGGCCGTGACCACCCTCAGATTTACCTTATTTCTGGGGGTCAGCTTCTCAGCTGGCTTCTGCCTATCCTTTCTGTAGTAGTTTTCTTTCTGTGTGCTGGCTGCTTCCAGCATGGCTCTAATTACTCCACTCTACTGCACCTGGGGGTGCTGCCTGTTAGCTCTACCTCTGTCTCCAGCCTGGCTCTGTTTGCTCCTCTGTGCTGCACCTAGGTATTCTAAGTCTCTCTGTGTTCTGTATGTGCTCTGCCTGCTCCTTGGTTTGTGCTCCTCTCACCCGCTGGTGGCCAGAGCCAGTTGCTGCCATAGTTTGTCTTGCTGTTCCTACCTGTTCCAGACTTTAGCCCGGTCCGGTTCTTCCAGGCTGCCGGACTTGTCTCTCTTGTTTGTGCCTGGACAGCCTCCGTAGTTGCTTACTGATGGCTGCAGCTGCTACTCAGGTGTTGAAGGGCTTTATTAATCACTTAGAGACTGCAATCTTTGCATCGTCTAAGGTCCCTGGTATGTTAGAGTGCTCTTTGCACTACTACCTTGTCCAGTTCAATGTGAGTTTCTAGCTTGTTACTAGTAGCTTGGGCATAGCTTTTCTTGTTGGCTTGTGTACAGCTTTACCAGTTGTTCTGTGTTTTGCTTAGTGTGAGTTTCTAGCTTGTGACTAGTTAGCTTGGGCATAGCTTTCTTGTTAGCTTGTGTACAGCTTTACTAGTTTTCTTGTGTTTAGCTTTCTGGTTTTCCCGTGTGTGTTTTCCTTTGCTTCTGGAGCTTCAGCCCTAGTCCTGTCCGCTGCCAGTACTCCTTGCTACTGGAGCTCCAGCCATAGTCTTGCTACTTGACCTGACCATTACCTGAATCTGACTACTCTCTGCCCGCTGTCTGACCTGACTACTGCCTGTACCCAGATATTCTCTGCTTGCTGCTTGACCTGACCATTGCCTGAACCCCGATACTTGTTGCCTGCTGCCTGACCCAACTACTGCCTGAACCCCGATACTTGCTGCTTGACCTGACCATTGCCTGAACCCTGATACTTGCTGCCTGACCCGACTACTGCCTGAACCCTGATACTTGCTGCCTGACCCCGAATATTCTCTTCCTGACCTGACGACTGCCTGAACCCGGACATTCCCTGCCTGTCTGCCTTGCATTTGCCTAGGTGCCTGGGGGCACTTCTGTATCCTGGTTCCTGTTGTTCCTGCTTGCTAGTTCCGGTTTTTCTGTAAACCCTGCCGGCTGCCCGAACCTGAGGGCTCAACCCTCGGGGAATGGTGGCTAAGCGTAGGTGAAGCCTAGGTCCCGTGGGTTCCAGTCCAGAGGGCTCCACTACAGTGGGTTCCAGTCCTGTGTATTCCTGTGCAGAACTCCAGTCCGGGGTTCCAGTCCAGCCTTGCCTCGTCTCTGCTTTGAAGGTGACCTTGCCTGCCACTGCCGCTCCCCGGTAGTGGTCCAAGGGCTCGCAAACCCAGTGCTTCCAGGGAAGAAGCCTGACAGAGGCATATTTTCAGAGCACTTAGACTTATAAAGTTATATCTAATCCCATTGAACTTTAAGTCTAAGTGCTATGACAATGAGCCCAATAGTCTCTGTACTAAGATAATGCAAGATTGAATTTTTCAATTCTTAAGTTGCATTTGCCTCATTCTCCTGGTCTCTTTAATAAGGTGTTTTTTTATATTTTTATTATAAACACTTTATTAATCACCAAATTTGAGAAAAGCCAAGTCCAGGTGATGTACAATATAAAATTATCAAAAGAAGGAAAAGAACAATATAAATAGGACAGATAAAAGAAAATTGAAAACTACCCGAAAGAATAAAACCAACAGAAAATATAACCAAAAACACAACAATTAAACCATCAAAGATGTATATGTCCTTCATTTCCAAGAGTATTTGTTCTTACTCCTGGAAATTAAAGACACATACAATTATCACTCTGGCCATTTTCCCAGCCCTGGTTTAGGATAATTGCCCCAGGCTCCCCCACAACTAGCTGTGGCCTATAACTAACGTAAGAACACAAAGAATAGCCATACTGGGTCAGACCAATGGTCCATCTAGCCCAGTATCCTTTTTCCAACAGTGGCCAATGCAGGTCACAAGTACCTGGCAGAAATCCAAATAGTAACAACATTCCATGCTACCAATCCCAGGGCAAGTAGTGGTTTCCCCATGTCTGTCTCAATAGTAAACTATGGACTTTTCCTCCAGTAACTTCTCCAAACCTTTTTTAAACCCAGATATGCTAACCACTGTTACTACATCCTCTGGTAAAGAAATCCAGAGCTTAACTATTCATTGAGTGAAAAATATTTCCTCCTATTTGTTTCAAAAATATTTCCATGTAACTTCATTGAATGTCCCCTAGTCTTTGTACTTTTTGATAAGAGTTTCTCCTGCCAGAATTCTGCACCAAAAAAGCAAAATTATGCACAAACAATTTTGCAAGTGTCAGGCTTCCCCAGAGACACTGGGTTGTGAGCCCTTGGACCCCTGCCGTGGAGCGGCAGTGGCAGGCAAAATCACCTCCAAACCAGAGACAAGGCAAAACAGGACTGGAACCCCGGACTGGAGTACTGAACTGGAACGCACTGGACTGGAACCTACTGGACCAGAACACATGGGACTGAACCTAGGCTTCACCTACACTTAGCCGCCGTGCCCCGGGGGTTGAGCCCCCAGGTGCAGGCAGCCGGCAGGTCTTGGAGGAAAACTGGTACTGGAGCTAGCAGGCAGGAACACCAGGAATCAGGATTCAGAAGTGCCCACAGGCACCTAGACAAAAACAAGGCAGACAGGGGTGCAGGGCTATGGCTGGAGCTCCAGTAGCTGAGAAATACAGGCAGAGGACGGGAATATGGCTGGAGCTCCAGTAGCTGAGAAATATAGGCCGAGAACAGGACTAAGGCTGAAGCTCCAGTAGCTGAGAAATACAGGCAGAGAACAGGACTAGGGCTGAAGCTCCAGGAGCTAGAAATACAGGCAGGGAGCAGAACAATACTGAAAGCTGCCAAGCTGCCACTAAGAAAGAAACCCAAGCCAGGAATACAGACCAGAGGCAAGACTAGGAAATAAGCAATAGAACCAAAACTAGCTACACACAAGCTAACTAGAATCAAGCAAGAAACTCAGACTAGAACTGGACTAGGCAGAAGGACACAGCGCACCCCAACATACCAGGGACTTTAGATGATGCAAAGGCAAACACAGAAGTTTCTAGGTGATTAATAAAGCCCATCAGCACCTGAGGCTCAGCTGCAGCAATCTCAAGGCAACTACGGGTGCTGTTCAGGCACAAACAAGAAAGACAAGTCTGTCAGCCTGGAAGATCTGGACCAGACTAGGCTGAAACCTGGAACAGGTAGGGAAAGCAAGATAGTCTATGGCAGCCACCAGTTCTGGTCACCAGAGGGCGACGGGAGCACAAACCAAGAAGCAGGCAGAAAGCATACTGAAGCATAGAGAGGCTCAACACACACAGGTGCAGTATAGTGGAGTAATTAGAGCAATGCTGGAAGCAGCCAGCACACAGAGGCAGAACTAACTCAGAAAGGACAGACGGAAGCCAGCTCAGAAGCTGACCCCCAGAAATAAGGTAAGTCTGAGAGGGGTCACGACCACAGACGTGACAGCAAGTTCTGTGCACAAAATTTGCAAATTTGTCATATTTTAACCAGTATTACATCCCCCTGTACACATATGCAGCTATATGTTTCCCAGCACCCATAGCATCCATATTTTTTCCAGCCCCCTCCATGCACCTACATGTAGCATCCACCTTTATAGCCCTCTCCCTTACACAAGCACACACATAGCATCCACCTTTATAGCCCTCTCCCTTACACACACACACACATAGCATCCTCTTTTTGTTTTTTACAGCCCCCTCTCTCTGCCCACAGCATCAATCTTTTTTTTTTACAGCTCTCTCTCTGCTTGCACCCACAGGCCATCAATATTTTTTTTCAGCAGCCTGTCCCTGCATACACCCATGAGGTAGGGGCTGCATAAGAGTTCCTTCGGGGCAGGAAAGAACCCACTCTTTCCTGCCTGGCCCACTGCCATCACTCTCTAGCTCATGCCAACACTTTTTCCAAATGGCTGCCTACACTTCCTGCAGTAGCCTCTTGAGATTACCACTTGAAGTCTCAGCAACCATTTTGAAAAAGCAGCGACATAAGTCAGAGAGCGGCAGCAGTAGGCAGGAAAGAGTAAGGCTCCACCAGGTAACATAGTAACATAGTAGATGACGGCAGAAAAAGACCTGCACGGTCCATCCAGTCTGCCCAACAAGATAAACTGATATGTGTATACCTTACCTTGATTTGTACCTGTCTTTTTCAGGGCACTGACTGTATAAGTCTGCCCAGCACTATCCCCTCCTCCCAACCACCAGCCCCGCCTCACACCACCGGCTCTGGCACAGACCGTATAAATCTGCCCAGCACTATTTCCCGCCTCCCAACCACCAGTCCCGCCTCCCACCACTGGCTCTGGCACAGACCGTATAAGTCTGCCCACCACTATCCTCGCCTCCCAACCACCAACCCCTCTTCCCCCCACCGGCTCCACAACCCAATTTCGTAGGCCTAGGAGGGTGGTGGGGAGTTAGTCAGCCAGCCTGCCTGCCTTTGCTGTGAGCTTGGGAGGGCCTGCCAAGGCACAGGGGATGGCAGGGAGGCCAGCCATTCAACCTCGGAGCACAGATTTTGCGCAGACATGCAGAATTCCTGCAGGAGTAAATAGTAAAAAATCAATTCACTTCTACTCATTCTATACCATTCAGGATTTTGTAGACCTCAATCATTATCTCCCCCTTAGCCATCTCTTTTCCAAGCTGAAGAGTCCTAACCTCTTTAGCCTTTCCTCATATGCAGTGGCGTACCTAGGGTAGTTGACACGCGGGGCCGGTCATTTTTTAACACCCCCCCCCCCCCCAAATCCAGTACTAAGCATGCCGAGAATACAAAACACTCAGGACCTATAGAGCAATTCTACCATACCATAAGCAGTCATTTCTACGAGTCACACAAGGAAAAGGAAAGCATCTTAAACACTACAGTGAGCATTAGAACATCAATTCACCTATTGTAAAACGAAACCAGACAGAATAGTTACAGATCGTAGATCCTGCACAGTCAATGCCAACTGAAAGCCATGTCTTTTTCACAAACACAGATACACCCTAATCCACTATAGAATAAGTAATCATAAACTTTCTATTTAGACAAAAATTAAACTGAACCCCCAATGCCAGACTCTGCATACAATGCAACACCACAGAAACAGAAACTGTCCCCTAGTACTGTGCAAAATATAAAGACAGCAGATGTAAATTTGAAAAAAACTAACAAGTACCAATCACCACTTTACAAATTAACAAATAGAAATAAAACAAATATAGAAAGTAAAATAATACCATTTTATTGGACTAATACATTTAGCTTTCAGAGGCCAAAACCTCCGTCCTCGGGTCAGTACAGTATAGTGCTGTTACAGTATCCTATCCTGACCTGAGGAAGGGGGTTTTGTTCTCCGAAAGTTAGTCAAAATGTATTAAAATTAGTCCAATAAAAAGATTACCTTATTTACATGTTCTATTATAAACATTTAACACATCTACAATACTTTATCCTAAAGCAAAAAAAATAAAAAAATATATTTTATTTACAGTTTGTTGTCTCTGGTTTCTGCTTTCCTCATCTTCTTTTCACCGTCTTCCTTCCATCCAGCATCTGTCTTCACTCTCTCTGCCATCCAGTGTCTGCCCTCTCTGCCGTCCCTTCCATCCACTGCCTGCCCTTTCTCTCTGCCCCTTCAATCCACCATTTGCCCTCCCTCTCCCATCCATCCAGGATCTGCCCTCCTTCTCGCTCCCCCTTCCATCTAGGATCTGTCCCCTCTCTCTCTCTCTGCCCCTTTTTTCAGCCCCCTTCTCCCCTCTGAACACCCCCACCCCAGTCCCCTTCTCCCCTCCCCTTCTCCTGTCTGAGACCCCCACCACAGTCCCCTTCTCCCCTCCCCTATCTGAGACCCCCACCCCAGTCCCCTTTTCTCCTCTGAACACCCCCACCCCAGTCCCTTTCTCCCCTCCCCTTCTCCCCTCTGAGATCCCCACCCCAGTCCCCTTCTCCCCTCCCCTTCCCCCGTCTGAGACCCCCACCCCAGTCCCCTTCTCCCCACCCTAGTCCCCTTCTCCCCTCCCCTTCTCCCCTCTGAGATCCCCACCCCAGTCCCCTTCTCCCCTCCCCTGTCTGAGACCCCTACCCCTGTCCCCTTCTCCCCTCTGAACACCCCCACCCGAGTCCCTTTCGCCCCTCTCCTTGCCCACCTCAGTCCCGTTAAAACCGGCGAAGCAGCGTCGCAGGCAGCGCCTCGTGCCCTGCTTGTAAAAAAAAAAATCAAATCTCCTTCCTTCTCCTCGTCTTGACGTCTTGACGTCGACTCGGGCCTTCCAATCAAATTGATTGGAAGGCCCGAGTCGACGTCAAGACGAGGAGGAGAAGGAAGGAGATTTGATTTTTTTTTTTTTACAAGCAGGGCATGAGGCGCTGCCTGCGACGCTGCTTCGCCGGTTTTTTTAATGTGCGGCGCCGCGGGAACGGCCACGGGAGGCAGCGGAGCACCCCCCACCCACTGGCACCCGGGGCGGACCGCCCCCACCCCCCCCCCCCCTTGGTACGCCACTGCTCATATGAGAGAAGTTCCATCCCCTTTATCATTTTGGTCTTTCTTCTTTGAACCTTTTCAAATTCCGCTATATCTTTTTTGAGATACGGTGATCAGTACTGAATGTAGTACTCAAGGTGAGGTTGCACCACAGAGCAATACAGAAGCATTATAGTATTCTTGGTCGGTCTTATTTTCCATCCCTTTCCTAATAATTCCTAGCATCCTGTTTGCTTTTTTGGCCACCATCGCACACTGGGCAGATGATTTCATTGTATTGTCTATAACAACACCTAGATCTTTATCTTGGGTGCTGACCCCTAGGGTGGACCCTAGCATCAGGTAAGGTGTCGTTGTAGACAAATTAAAACACCCTCTCCAATGTTTCCTGCAGATCATTGTTAAAAAGGTCATTGCCTATCTCTGACAAGTGTACTTTATCTTTCCAGTACAGCCCAGTAACTCGAGATCCACCCAATCATTTATTATGTGAGAGCCTCCCAATCCACAGGTCCACCATCCCAGCTGTCTGTTTACCTTCTTCCTTCCTCATCCCCACATCTTCAGGTGCATGCATTGCCAATGAGGGATGATGTTGGACCACATCAAGTGTGTACCTTCAAATAATGAAGTGATTTTAGAGTAGAGAGCTGCACGGCTTCCGTCCCCGCGGGAATCCCGCGGAACCCGCGGGATTCCCGCAGGGACGGAGGCAGTTCCCGCGGGGTTCCCGCGGGGATGGAAGCAGTTCTGTGGGGTTCCCGCGGGGACGGAGGCAGTTCCTGCGGGGTTCCCTCGGGGATGGAACCAGTTCTGTGGGCTTCCCGTGGAAGTGTAAGCTGCACCTGCACCAGCCTCTCATCTACCGAATACCAATTTATTTGAGTGCTGTCTTCTCCTCCTCCTCCACTTCTTCCTTGCTTTAACAGCATAAATGTGGAAAGTCTTCCATTAAGGAGGTGGTAGAGTCACAAATGATGACGGAATTCAAAAAGGCGTGCTAACCTTAAATGGCTGCATGTGTGTGGATATGTCAAGTGACAATTAGTTGGCGACTCTGGCTGTGATGAACTAGAGCTGATACCTGGCAGACTTGTATGATCTGTGTCTCATACATGGCAATCTGGTGTAGGATGGGCTGGAAAGGGCTTAGGCAGCAACTTCAGTGGCTGGAACATGAGACCAGTGTTGGACAGACTTTTATGGTCTGTGTCCCACAAATGAGAACATGAGTAGGCTGGAGTGGGCTTCGATGGCAACTCCAGCAGTTGGAACATAAGGATGGGGCCAGATAGACTTCTGTGGTCTTTGTTCCAGAAACACGAAAGAAAGACCATAATCAAGTATATAATATCACACTCATTGATTTAATGATGAATTGATCATGAGTGTGACTATTGGGCAGAGTGGATGGACGGTTCAAGTCTATTTGCTGTCACTTACTATGTTACTATTAATCCTCTTTGCTCCCAGGCTGGTGCACAGACCTCAGCTCTGACACAGGCACGAGAATCAGATGTCACCTGACCTACTGGCGCGTGCATGTGGCGACCTCTCAGCACACACTGCCAGTGAATCAGAGACAAATCTTACATGTGCGCACCAGAGTGTTCCAAGTTCCAACTTCCGTTCCTTCCTTGCCTACAGTGCTGTGGCTCAAATCCAGAGAGAGACTGAGGGAGCTGACTGGAACTTTCTTTTATGTACTATTAAATTCTTACGGGGATGGGTGGGGATGGGTTAAATTCTTGCGGGGACGGGTGGGGACGGGTTGGGATGGTTTAAATTTTTGCGGGGATGGGTGGGGATGGGTAAGATTCCAGTGGGGATGGGTGGGGACGGGTAAGATTCCAGCAGGGACGGGCGGGGATGGGTAAGATTTCTGTCCCCGTGCAACTCTCTATTTTAGAGAGATCCCATCTGACAACACACACAACCTGGACACAGGAGCAAACCCCCAGGTCGTTGCCTCCAAGGTGTATGACAATAGCCCTTGGGCATGCCATCTCCTCAAGACATGTTTTGAGGAGAGGAAGAAGTTGAGGCCACTGCATTCCCCCTTGGCCCATCCAATAAACTTGCACATTCCTCCCAGCAAATCCCAGGTGGCTGCCATACAGTCTCTCCTTAGTCCGTTTACTGGCCCAAGACACACAAGAATGGGCCACGATCTACACCGTCCATCTTCATGGTACATAGCCTGTGGGAAGAAAACCAAATAAAGCTGTTAGAATGGTGGTATAAAATGTGCTGGCTAAATGCCCTTCCTTATGTATGTCTTGTAAGCATCTGACGTACATCTTCCCAAGCGCTGTATCACAGATGGTGGCAGTCCATCATTTGCTGCTGAGGTGGCTGCACTGATCTGGCATGAATGTGTGCCTGCATTTTCCAGGCATCTTTTTAACACTGCATCAAATTGGAATTTGGACATAGGGGTGCCGTATTCGTACACCAACAGCTGCTCCCCCAAGGGTGGCCTCCTGGCTAAGTACCCATTAATGTTCTCCACTGGGCAGTGTGTGGTTCCTGCACCCGGTGCAGTACTAACTCGACCCCTTTGTCTAACTGGCCATTTTTTGATCTGCTAATAGTAACATAGTAGATGATGGCAGAAAAAGACCTGCATGGTCCATCCAGTCTGCCCAACAAGACAACTCATATGTGCTACTTTTTGTGTATACCCTACTTTGATTTGTACCTGTGCTCTTCAGGGCACAGACCGTATAAGTCTGCCCAGCACTATCCCCGCCTCCCAACCACCGGCTCTGGCACAGACTGTATAAGTCTGCCCAGCACTATCCCCACCTCCCAACCACCAGCCCCGCCTCCCACCACCGGCTCTGGCACAGACCGTATAAGTCTGCCCAGCACTATCCCTGCCTCCCAACCACCAGTCCCACCACCAGCTCTGGCACAGACCATATAAGTCTGCCCAGCACTATCCCCACCTCCCAACCACCAGCCCAGCCTCCCGATCTCGACTAAGCTCCTGAGGATCCATTCCTTCTGCACAGGATTCCTGTATGCTTATCCCACGCATGTTTGAATTCTGTTACCGTTTTCATTTCCACCACCTCCCGCGGGAGGGCATTCCAAGCATCCACTACTTTTTCCGTGAAAAAATACTTCCTGCCCCCCTTCAATCTCATTTCATGTGCTCTCGTTCTATCGCCTTCGCATCTCCGGAAAAGGTTCGTTTGCAGATTAATACCTTTCAAATATTTGAACGTCTGTATCATATCACCCCTGTTTCTCCTTTCCTCCAGAGTATACATGTTTAGTTCAGCAAGTCTCTCCTCATACGTCTTGTAACGCAAATCCCATACCATTCTCGTAGCTTTTCTTTGCACCGCTTCAATTCTTTTTACATCCTTAGCAAGGTATGGCCTCCAAAACTGAACACAATACTCCAGGTGGGGCCTCACCAACGACATACAGGGGCATCAACACCCCCTTTCTTCTGCTGGTCACACCTCTCTCTATACAGCCTAACAACCTTCTAGCTACGGCCACCGCCTTGTCACACTGTTTCATCGCCTTCAAATCCTCAAATACTATCACCCCAAGATCCCTCTCCCCGTCCGTACCTATCAGACTCTCCCCGCCTAACACATACGTCTCCCGTGGATTTCTATTCCCTAAGTGCATCACTTTGCATTTCTTCGCATTGAATTTTAATTGCCAAACCTTAGACCATTCTTCTACCTTCCTCAGATCCTTTTTCATGTTTTCCACTCCCTCCCGGGTGTCCACTCTGTTACAGATCTTAGTATCATCCGCAAATAGGCAAACTTTACCTTCTAACTCTTCGGCAATGTCACTCACAAATATATTGAACAGAATCGGCCCCAGCACCGATGCCTGAGGCACTCCACTACTCACCTTTCCCTCCTCCGAGCGAATTCCATCCACCACCACCCTCTGGCGTCTGTCTGTCAACCAGTTCCTAATCCAGTTCACCACTTCGGGTCCTATCTTCAGCCCATCCAGTTTATTAATATGTAGGTGCACTGCATCCTCTCCTAGCTGTACATTTTTAAATAGCAGCCCACTGCCCTTATTGCTGCAAATAATGCCAGCGACAAGGCTGTACGGAACAGACATGTCTCAAAGGTGTTCACCCCCACATTGGCTTGGCAAACAATATGTCTAGAAAAATGTGTGTAATGGTCTGTCTCTGACCTGGAGGGTGTGGACCTACCTCCATCGCCTAACCTGCCATTAACCTCTTAACCTTGAACCCCTTGATGGAATCTGAATGCCCCTCCACCTGTGCAAAAAATGCTAATGCTGCCAAGTTAGAGGTTACCATTCCCCTGGACAAGCCATTGCTCCACTCAAACATGATATAGTCCACTATCAAGTGTTCTGGTATTGGTCCTATCTATCCTCTTTCCAGCGCAGTGGCGTACCTAGTTTGGCTGCCACCCGGAATGGGTTGCCGTTGCACTCCCCCCAGCGCATCCCCTCACCCTCCTCCAAAGCGCATCATCCTCACCTCCTGGGGGTGCACAGAGCAGTCGCATGACTGTCAGCTCCGCCGGTTCCCTGCTCCGGAACAGGAAGTATCAGAAGGGGCAGGGAACCAGCAGAGCCGACAGCCTTGCTGCCTGCACCTGGGGTGGACTGCCCCCACATTCCCGCCATTGATATGCTAGAGCTGCAGTGTGAAATTCGTTATCCGCTGGCACCCACAGGAGTACGCTCTCCAGGTGCTTGGAACAATGAACAGATGGAGCAGATCCCACGCTTCTGAACTGCAATTAGCCAAAGATGATCTGGGATTACTGTTCCCACAGGGTCCGCCTCAGGGGCAGGTTGCCTGAAAAGGACCCATGTGGAGAGAGAGAGTGAGTCAGCTATCTTGTTACGCACTCTGGGAACATGTTTTGCTCACACAGTCACGTAGAGCAATGTAGCACAAATACCCTCAGCAAGCTAACTAAGATTTCACAATGCTCCATCTGCCTATTGATTGCTTCAACCACTGCTTTATTATCATACCAGAACACCACCCTCCTGTGCTGCAAGCGTGTACCTCAATCAAAAAGGGCCACTAAGATGGGAAACAGCGCCAAGAAGGTGATGCTCTGGCAGACTTCAGCTGCAAGCCAACTGTCCGGCCACTGTGCAGCACACTATGGTTTATAAAAATACTAGTAGAGAAGGTCCGTTTCTGACACAAATGAAACGGGCGCTAGCAAGGTTTTCCTCGGAGTGTGTATGTTTGAGAGAGTGTGTGTATGTGAGTGAGTGAGTGAGTGTGTGTGTGTGAGAGAGAAAGTGTGTGTGAGAGATGGAGTGTGTGTGTGAGATAGAGAATGAGTGAGAGAGAGAGAGACAGAGTGTTTGTGTGTGTGTGTGTGTGTGTGTGTGTGTGTGAGAGAGAGAGAGAGTGTGTGACACAGTGTATGTTTGTGTGAGAGTGAGAGTGTGTGTGAGACAGAGAGAGAGACAGAGAGATAGACTGTGTGTGTGTGACAGAGAGAATGAGTGTGTGTGTGTGAGAGAGTGTATGTGAGAGACAGTGAGTGAGTGTGTGCCCCCTCCCCCTCTCAGGACCCCCTTCCCCCCTTTATGGTCTCTGGACCCCCTTCCCCCCCCCCCCCACCTCTCTGGTCTCAGGACCCCCTCTACCCCCACCTCTCTGGTCTCTAGCCCCCCTCCCCACCTCTCTGGTCTCAGGACCCCCACCTCTCTGGTCTCAGGACCCCCTCCCCACCTCTCTCATCCCTGGACCCCCTCCCCCACCCTCTCTCGTCCTATGCACCCACTGTTGGTCTCTGGCCTCGGACTGCAAGCAGGACGTGCGCTGCAGGCCCTCCCTGTCACTATTGCTGCCTGTTGTTAAAAGTGTTTACCTGCTGCTGCGCCACTAAGAGTGAAGGGGAGCACGGACGGACGCCGCTTCAGAGTGCCTTTGCTTTTGCTTCAGTTTCAGCTGTTCCTGTGGTCCCGCCCTTCCGGAAACAGGAAATGAGGGCAGGACCAGAGGAACAGCTGAAATTGAAGCCAAAGCAAAGGCAGCCTGAAGTGGTTCAGCTGTCAGTCGTGATCGAGGGCTGAAGCTGAAGTGCTGTAGCGGCTAACGCGTTCTGTGCTCCCGCGGTCCCACGTCTTAGCCCTGTCTTGTTCTTTTTGGTCGCGTGCTTCCCGCCTCCTGGCTTCGAATTGTAGCATCTCCTGACATCAGGCACGCAGGGTTCTACTGTGGGAGAGTGACGTCAGGAGATGGTTACAAACGCAGTCAGAGACCTTGGAACATTGCAAGAACAAATTATTATATTAGATACCCCAAAGCCAGTACTGCCTGATGCATTGGAATGGAATTCCAGTTCTTGACTGGACACTGGCTGTCAGACTCTCGAGGAAAATCCGGACTCGTGAGCCCTTGGGCCACTGCCAAGGAGTGGCAGCGGAAGGAGAACCACCCAAACAAGAGATAAGACAGAACTCAGAAAGACTGGTAGAAACAGGACAGGAACCGCAACCAAGGCAAAGCTGGCTGAACAGGCAGGGCAGGAACAGCTAGACTTCACCTGCGCTTGACCGCTGTTTTCCAGGGGTTGAGCCCTTGGGTGCGGGCAGCCGGCCGGCCGGCAGGACTATGGGACAGAAAGGAAAACCAGAACTGCAGCGTTCAGCAGGAGGCCAGCAAACAGTCAAATAGCCCAGGAAACAAGCAGGAAGAAAGGCAGGCAGTAACAGTAGAATACTCCAGGAACCAAGCAGGGTCAAAGGCAAGCAGCAACAGTAGAATACTCCAGGAACCAGGCAGGGTGAAAGGCAGGCAGCAACAGTAGAATACTCCAGAAAACAAGCAGGGTCAAAGGCAGGCAACAACAGTAGGACACTCCAGGAACCAGGCAGGGTCAAAGGCAGGCAGCAACAGTAGAATACTCCAGGAACCAGGCAGGGTCAAAGGCAGGCAGCAACAGTAGACTACTCCAGAAAACAAGCAGGGTCAAAGACAGGATAAGCAGTAACAGGGTAGCACTGCAACAACACTCACCGACGAGAAGCTCATCAGACGACCTCTGTTGCAAAGGCAAACCAGAAAGTTCCCAGGTGCTTGATAAAGGCAGTCCCAACTGAGGTCACGAATAAGGGTGAGGCTTGATTGCAGGAACAGCAGAGCAGGGCTTGGCAAGAACAGGATCCAGGAACGGATTTGGCTTGACTGGAATAGGATTCAGGATTTTCATCCAGGCTTCAGGATTTTCAAGCAGGCTTGGCTTGGCTGGAGGAACCCCAAAGCAAGTCCAGCATGGAATATAGTCACAATCGTGACACTGGCTCTCCCTTTGTAAGAGCTAAGGAAGGAGTCCCATATGCACCGATCCTCACAGATTGGCTGGGTGATTCTTATGAAGTGGAAAGGCTTCTTAATGCCTGCCGTTGCTAACGCTAACTTTATGGTAGTGGAGTGAGTTATTTGTCTTTACAGCAAGTTTTTTGCTGCCACCCACTTCTCTCAAATTTTGGTACCATAGGTGGTTGCCTACTTCAGTAGTTTCATCAGCTCTGCATCACATGAAGACAAACACAATTATGTTACATTTTGAAATCAGTTGTTCACAGCTTTCTAACTGAAGAATTGACAAGGATAAATATTCTTATCACCAGATTTTTTAAGGCAAAACTCAATATTGATGTAACTGTCCTGTACAGTAAGCATTAGGACTGTACTGAATATTTATATTCAATTCAATTTGGCCCCGAATAGTGCCACAGATACATTATTCGTATTCGGCCGAATAGTGATTTAAATTTGAATATAAATAATCTGGAGCTGTACTGTGCTTAAATCCTACTAAAATAAACATTTGATCTCTAATTTCACATTGCTTGTTGTATTATTTGTTATGTTAAAGCTCAATGCCCATTATTCGTATTCAGTATTCGTATTCAGCCAAATAATATTTTTTATTATTTGTATTCAGCCAAATAGTAAAATATGTTATTTGGTACAGTTCTATTAAGCATGCTGGAAGTACTATCAATATAATTACCAGCTAATAGTATGCTAGGGTTCAGAAAGAGAGGTATTCTAGGAGAAAGAGGGGAATAATTAAATATCTTTACTGGTCTCTGGTAAGATTCCCTTGAGAACTGTGTTTGGTGTGGACACAAAATTTGGAAAATTACATTGAAATCCTGGAGACAGTTCAAAGAAAGGTCAAAAGAAGGGCCAACCAGATGGTGTATGGCCTACATGGAAAGACTAGGAGATAAACATGTTATCTAGATGTGAGACATTCAGATATCTAACAAGCTTCAATAAGATAGTAAAATATTGTATTTTTTTCATAGAATGAGAACCTTCATGACAAGAAAAAGGAAGTGAGGTTTTATAGGTCTGACACCCCCCCCCCCCCAAAAAAAAAAAAATGACCTGCTTAGAACAGTGGGAGGAAGGATTTTGAGGACAGTCACTAAACCAAGAGAGCTGGGAGTGCACGCTTAGTGGGTGGATTTTGGTAGGGCCAGCCCATGGGGGCAAGGCCGAGAGGTAATAAAAGGCATTGCATGAAGAAAATTCTGGTCTTTGGTACCCCAGAAGAGACCCTAAGCACTGAGGAGGAAGTCCCGGGACCCAAACAGGAGGATTTTACAGTTGGTGAAGACCGAAGCCGCTGCCATAGGGCAGCTGTTGACTATAGAATGTTCCCGACTTGGGAGCAACTAGGAGAGCTTGGGGATAAAGACACCCCAAGTAGGAAAAGTGGGAGCAGGAGTGCCTCACTTCTGGTAGGACTTTCATTGCACATGTGGATGATCCCTGTTATGGGATGGGAAAGGCATGAGTAAACAGGATATAGGTGAGCCGGTTGATGTAGTGTATCTAGATTTTCAGAAAGCTTTTGACAAAATTCCTCATGAAAGAATCCTGAGAAAATTAAAAAGTTATGGGATAGGAGGCAATGTCCTTCTGTGTATTAGGAATTGGTTATTGGACAGAAAAGAGAGGGTATGGTTAAATGGCCATTTTTCTCAAAGGAGGAGGGTGAATAGTGGAGTGCCGCAGAGATTTATACTGGGACTGCTGCTATTTAACATATTTAAAAATGATCTGGGAATTGGAATGACAAGTGAGGTGATTAAATTTGAAAGTTGTCAAAACACATGCGGATTGTGAAAAACTGCAGGAAGACCTTAGAAAACTGGAAGACTGGGCATCCAAATGGCAGATGAAATTTAATGTGGACAAATGCTAAGTGATGCACATTGAGAAGAATAATCCAAATCATAGTTACCTGGTGCTGGGGTCCACCTTAGGAGTCAGCACTCAAGAAAAATATCTAGGTACCGTTGTAGACAATATGATGAAATTGCGTGCAGCAATGGCCAAAAAGGCAAACAGGATGCTAGGAATTATTAGGGAAGAGATGGTAAAAAAAGACAGAGACTATTATAATGCCTCTGTATTTCTCCATGGTGCGACCTCACCTTTATTGCATTCAATTGTCATTCTAAAAAAAAGATATGGTGGAATTAGAAAAGGTTCAAAGAAGAGCAACCAAAATGATAAAGGGAATGGAATTCCTCCCATATGAGGAAAGGCTAAGGAGGTAAGAGCTCTTCAGCTTGGAAAAGAGATGGCTGAAGGAGGATATGATTGAGGTCTGCTAAAATCCTGAGTGGAGTAGAATGGGTAAAAGTGAATTGATTTTTCACTGTTTCAAAAAGTACAAAGACCAGGGGACACTCAATGCAATTACATGGAAATACTTTTAAAACAAATAGGAGGAAATATTTTTAAACTCAAAGAATATTTAAGGTCTGGAACTCGTTGCCAGAGGATGTGGTAATGACAGTTAGTGTATTTGGATTTTAAAATGGTTTGGACAAGTTCCTGGAGGAAAAGTCCATAATCTGTTATTGAGATGGAATTTGTGGAAGCCACTGCTTGGCCTGGGATTGGTAGCATGGAATGTTGCTATTATTTGGGTTTCTGCCAGGTACTTGTGACCTGGATTGGCCAGTGTTGGACAGGGCCGCCGAGAGGGGGGGCAGGGGGGAGAAAATTCCCCGGGTTTGGGCCTCCAAGGGGGGGCCCGGTGCTGCAGCCCCCGATCTCACCCGCCCCCTTGGGTCTGTCGACCATCCACCACCGGGCCAGGCCCCCCGCATTGAAATCATCACAACGCCTCACCTGTCACCTGCGTGACTAAAAGCACAGCAGAGGCAGATCGGATTCGCCTCCCTTCAGGCCTTCCCTCCCTGTGTCCTGCCCTCATCTGATGTAACTTCCATGAGGGCGGGAAACAAGGAGGGAAGGCCCGAAGGGAGGCGTATCCGATCTGCTGCTGCTGCGCTTTCAGTCATGGAGTGAGGTGACAGGTGAGGCGCTGTGATGATTTCAATGCAGGGGGCCTGGCACGGTGGCAGAGGGAGGGGGCGGGTGGGGACAGTGGCATGGCGGCGACGACCTCGGGGCCCGACCCAGTCTCTCGGCGGCCTTGCTGTTGGAAGCAGGATACTGGGCTAGATGGACCAGTGTTCTGATCCAGCATGGCTATTCTTATGAGATTACTGAGAAGTCTATGAGGAGATTATTGGGTTCTAGTTTGCAAATAGAGGAAATTTAAGATAGAACTGAACTGTGATTTTGAATCCCCTGATATCATTTGGAGATTATGTTTGATGCAGTGCTGACCATCTGAAAAGCCCTGAAAAATACAGAGACTGCTGGCTGTTTTTTTGGTGAGAGTGACTTAAAGTGTACCCAGTAAACAAGCCTATCGGGATAAAGCCTGGCTCCAGCCTGCACCCAGCTCAACATCTTGAATTCTGTTTGTATATCCTGGTCCCGGGGTGCCTGACCGAAGCAGCTGAGCTGGTGCCTGTGAACTGAGTGAGTGGGACCAGGGTTACATAGGGAAGTGATAAAATACTTTTTTCACTGAAAGGGTGGTGGACACCCAGCACATATCACTTCTATCTTCTTCTAACTTGCTTTCAGTTTGTTCTGTCTGTATAATCTCAACTGCACTTGCCCCCTCAGCTGTCTATTAAGATGTTTCATTGTATTATACAAACAGTGTTAGCATCATGCCTGTGATATTTGAATGTTCTAATGCATGCCTTGAAGGGTGTTTGCTTTGCATTGTGCTGACATTGTGAGTACCACATCTCTGTTATATGAATGTTCTTCCATGCTGTCTATTATAGTATCATTCATATTCAGATTAGATTTATCATATTTCTATTATATGATTGTTTTACAGTGCTGTTAAGTGTTTCTATTTCTTCCTGATACTGTTTCAACTTAGTCCTATTATTAGGATTCAGTTTGCCTTGTATGTTAAGGAGGGCCTTGAATCAAATAGATTGAAAATTCTAAAGGACACAAAACACATCTATGGATTGAAATTCCATGGTATAAAGGGGGAGAGGATAGTGATAGGAGTGTACTACCATCCACCTGGCCAGGATGAACAGACGGATGTAAAAATGTTATCAGAAATTAGGGAGGCTAACAAACTGGGGAACACAATAATAATGGGTGATTTCAATTACCCTGATATTGACTGGGTAAATGTAACATCAGGGCATACTAGGGTGGTAAAATTCCTTGACAAAATCAAGGACTGCTTTATGGAGTAGCTGGAACAGGAGCCAACAAGAGGAGGAAAAATTCTAGACCAAGTCCATAGTGGAGCGCATGATCTGGTGAAGGAGGTAATGGTGTTGGGGCTGCTTGATAACAGTGATCATAATATGATCAGATTTGATACCAGCTCTAGAGTAACTACACACAGGAAATCCAATGTGTTAGCATTTAACTTTAAAAAATGAGTAGAACGGTGAAAAACAAACTTAGAGGAGCAGCTGTGAACGTCAAAAATTTACATCAGGCGTGGATGCTGTTCAAAAATACCATCCTGGAAGCCCAGACCAGTTATAGTCCATGTATTAAAAAAGGAGGAAGGAAGGCAAGTGACAGCCAGCATGGTTAAAAAGTGAAGTGAAGATGAAAATCTGTTTCTCCAAACTTAATACCTCCTATTAATAAAGTTTATTATATACCAATTCCTAAAAAGAGAACAGATGGTAATCAAGAACTTCAGGACTTAACAGGTTTCTTGGAAAATTCTAATGATGGGATATTTGAGAGGCGTACCCTCCTTGTTTTGATGGTTTTCGAACAAGATTTGAACATGATTGAAAAACTTTATTTTCGTAATTTTGCAAAACCATTTTATGGAGAAAAACGTTTGATTTATCCTGACGTCGCGAAGATCACCCAGGAAAGACGTCGGTCTTTCTTGGCAATGAGGGACGAAGTTAAGGCCTTAGGAGCCAGTTTTATACTGGCCTACCCTTGTAAATGTCAATTAAAATACTTGGATAATAAATATTTTTTAGATCCTGAACATTTGAGGAGTTTCATAGGTATGAAGAAAGTGAACAGATAGATTAGGTGTTAATTTGAGATCTTGTAATTCACTAAATGTATGTTTGATGGGGAGATCCAGGCCATATTCTTGTAAAAATCTTTTCTTGATTTAACTCCTTTTATGTTTCTAGCCTCCTTGTCCTAATTTTGTGGTCTAAGAAAGAAATTTAACTGTAATGGGGGATTATATATTGAAGTAGAATTTTTTCTTTTCTGTTTTACCTAAACAAGATGTAATGCTTGTGTTATGTTTAAAAATCAATCAATAAATAAATAAATAAAAAGTGAAGTGAAGAAAGCTATTAGAGCTAAAAGAAAATCCTTCAGAAAATGGAAGAAGAAACTGACTGAAAATAATAAGAAACAGCATAAGGAATGTCAAGTCAAATGCAAAGTGCTGATAAGAAAGGCAAAGAGAGACCTTCAAAACAAGACTGTGTTGGAGGCATAATCGAATGTGAACGTGGAGGGGCATAATCGAATGCGAACGCCCATCTCCATGGGCTTCTATGTCCGAAAACGGGTATGTGTAGAGGCGGGATAGACCGTATTATCGAAAAAGATGGTCGTCCATTTTTCGTTTCAAAAATACGGTTTGGACGGACCAAATGCCATGGATTTGGTCCCTTCTGAGATAGGCGTTTTTTTTTTTTTTTGCGATAATGGAAACTAAAAACGCCCGGCTCAGAAACGTCCCAATCCAAGCCATTTGGTTGTGGGAGGGACAAATGTACAACACTACCATAGCTCTTAGGGGTGAATGGGGGCTACTACATGTGGGTACAGTGGGTTTTAGAGGCCTCCCATCTACCACCACAAGTGTTACGGGTGGGGGGGATGGGCCTGGGTCTGCCTGCCTGAAGTGCACTGCAATACCCACTAAAAGTGCTCCAGGGACAGGACTTGTTGCTGGTGTTATAACCTTGGCACAGCAGTTGACACCTGAAAACTAATCTTGCTGAAAACATCCTTTATTTGAACTGCAGATCAGAGGTTGTGCCCCACTGGCAACGAGTCTCGCTGGTACTGAGATTAGCAGTAGGTCCGAGCTGGCAGAATGGTGTACAATGCCCTCTTTCAGCAACATTCAAGGTAAGAACTAAGTGCTGTAATGTGGCTAACACATGAAAGGGATCTAAAAGTGTCTTACACAAATGGCCACTACCTCATGGAGTACCGGAAACAAAACAGGGCACACTCTGACCCAGTAAGCAGAGGGAAAAGCACCATGGGAGTAGAACCTACCAACTACCAACATCATGAGCATTTAACACAACTACTACTACTACTACTTACTACTACTTAACATTTCTAGAGCGCTACTAGGGTTACGTAGCGCTGTACAATTTAACAAAGAGAGACAGTCCCTGCTCAAAGAGCTTACAATCTAATAGACAAGTGAACGGTCGGTCCGATCGGGGCAGTCAAATTGACACAAGCTAGTGGAATCACGGAGCCCAATACCCTACACCCACCACAATGCATTGCTGATGTGACTCTGCAGTGCCCTTAACAGTAAAGGTGTCACACTCACCCGAGACCCACATCAGAACCAAGGAAAGGCTGTCAAAAGATAGAACACATTCTGCTGTCATGGAAGTGGGTACGGCATTTGAGGCTGACATACAGGCTGGGAAAAAAAGTTTGTAAAGTGGGTTTTTGTTGGTGGGAGGGGGTTAGTGACCACTGGGGGAGTCAGGGGAGGTCATCCCCGATTCCCTCCAGTGGTCATCTGGTCAGTTGGGGCACTTTTTGGGGACTTGGACCTGAAAAAAAGGGTCCAAATAAAGTGGACCAAATTCTCGTCAAAAACGCCCTTCTTGTTTCGATTATCAGCTAAAGACGCCCATCTCTCCTCGGCCGATAACCACGCTTCAGTCCTGCCTTCGCCACGCCTCCGACATGCCCCAGTGATCTTTGTTCGTCTCCATGACGGACTGCAGTTGAGGACGCCAAAAATCAGGTTTCGATTATACCGATTTGGGCGCCCAGGGGAAACAGGCGCCCATCTCCCATTTGGGTCAAAATATGGGCATCTTTCTCTTTCGAAAATAAGCTGGATAGTAAAATATTTTTTAGGTATAAGTAAAGCAAGAAACTGGCATAAGAATCAGTTGGACTGCTAGATGACCGAAGGGTAAAAGGGGCACTGAGGGAAGACAAAGCCATAGTGGAGAGATTAAATTAATTTTTTGCATCAGTTTTCATCGAGGAAGATTTGGGAGAGATACCAGTGTTAGAAATGGTATTCAAAGCTGATGAGTCAGAGAAACTGAATGAAATCTCTATAAACATGGAAGATGTAATGGTGCAATTGGACAAATTGAAGAGTAGCAAGTCACATGGAGCAGATGGTATTCATCCCAGAGCACTGATAGAATTGAAAAATGAACTTGTAGAATATCCTATATAATAATTCTCACCTACAACGTTCTATGCGTCCGGCTGCCTGTGTCCGTGGCTTTCTTCAGAGTTGGTCTGCTAGGCTCCGAAGCCCAGGCTGATGTCACACGCAGCACTAACCAACCGCATGACAGCAGCACGAGGCCCCGCCCTTGCTGCCCCGCCCCTCCCCCAAGGTCGCCACCACAGCCACTCACCCCTCCACCCCCCAAGGTCGCCATCTCTCCCCCCTCCAGGCCCCCAGGGTCGCCTCCATCCCCCCTCCCAAGGTCGCCACAGCCACTGCTTCCCCCTCCCCCCAAGGTCGCCTCTCTCCCCTGCCCCCCTCCAGCCACCCAGGTTGTCCAGAGAATTCTTCAGGGCAGGCAGGAAAGATCCCCAGACTTGCCTGCCTGCTGCCGGTGCTGACCCTCCCCTGCTGCCGGATCGCTCTTCAAAATGGCCGCCGAGACTTCAGCAGACGTCTCAGCGGCCATTTTGAAGAGTGATCCGTAAACGGGGGGGGGGGAGGGGTCAGCACCGGCAGTGGGCAGGCAAGACTGGGGATCTTCCCTGCCTGCCCCGAAGCATTCGCTGGACAACCTGGATGGCTGGGGGGGGCAGGGGAGAGAGGAGGGTCGCTGGACATGGGTGGCTGGAGGGAGGGCAAGGGAAGAGAGGAGGGTCGCTGGACATGGGTGGCTAGAGGGAGGGCAGGGGGAGAGAGGAGGGTGGCTGGAGGGGGGGCAGGGCAGAGAGGAGGGTCACTGGACATGGGTGGATGCTCACAGAGAGTCTGTGTATCGCACACATACTCTCTCTCACACTCTCTCTCTAATACACACTGTATCTGTGTGAAACACACTTTCTCTCACACTCACTGTGTCTCAGATATGCAGTCGCACACACTCTCATTCTCACACACACACTCTCTCACAGACACACTCCCAACCAGTCTCACTCTCTCTCTGTCACACACACACACTCGCACATTCACTCTCTCTCTCACACACAGTCACTCTCACACACACTCTCTGAAACATACACACTCAGAGGAAAACCTTGCTAGCGCCCATTTCATTTGTGTCAGAAACGGGCCTTTTTTACTAGTTGTTAATAATATGTAATTTATCTTTAAAATCAAGCATGATACTAGAAGATTGGAGGGTGGCCAATGTAACGCCAATTTTTAAAAAAGGTTCCAGAGGTGATCCGGGAAATTATAGACCGGTGAGCCTGACGTCGGTGTCGGGCAAAATGGTAGAGTCTATTATAAAGAACAAAATTACAGAGCATATTCAAAAGCGTGGATTAATGAAACAAAGCCAACATGGATTTAGTGAAGGGAAATCTTGCCTCACCAATCTACTACATTTCTTTGAAGGGGTGAACAGACACGTGGATAGAGGTGAACCAGTTGATATTGTGTATCTGGATTTTCAAAAGGCATTTGACAAACTACCTCATGAAAGACACCAGAGGAAATTGGAGAGTCATGGGATAGGCAGTAGTGTTCTATTGTGGATAAAAAAAACTGGTTAAAAGATAGAAAACAGACAGTAGGGTTAAATGGTCAGTATTCTCAATGGAGAAGGGTAGTTAGTGGGGTTCCCCAGAGGTCTGTGCTGGGACCGCTGCTTTTTAACATATTTATAAGTGATGTAGAGATGGGAGTAACTAGTGAGGTAATTACATTTGCTGAAAACACAAAGTTATTCAAAGTTGTAAAATTGCAAGAGGATTGTGAAAAATTGCAAGAGGACCTTTCGAGACTGGGCATCCAAATGGCAGATGACGTTTAATGTGAGCAAGTGCAAAGTGATGCATGTGGGAAAGAGGAACCCGAACTATAGTTAAGTGATGCAAGATTCCACATTAGGAGTCACTGACCAGGAAAGGGATCTAGGTATCATTGTTGATGATACGTTGAAACCCTCTGCTCAGTATTTGATGGCGGCTAAGAAAGCAAATAGAATGTTAGATATTATTAGGAAAGGAATGGAAAACAAAAATTAGGATGTTATAATGCCTTTGTATTACTCCATGGTGCAACCATACCTCAAATACTGTGTGCAATTCTTGGCACTGCATGTCAAAAAAAGACACAGTGGAATTAGTAAAGGTACAGAGAAGGGCAACGAAAATGATAAAGGGGATGGGACTACTTCCCTATGAGGAAAGGCTAAAGCGACTAGGGCTCTTCAGCTTGGAGAAAAGGCTGAGGGGAGATTTGATAGCGGTCTATAAAACAATGAATGGAGCGGACTGGGTAGATGTGAATCACTTGTTTACTCTTTCCAAAAATACTAGGAGTAGGGGCATGCAATGAAGCTACAAAGTAGTAAATTAAAACCAGAGAAAATATTTAATTACTCTACGTGTAATTAAACTCTGGAATTTGTTGCCAAATAATGTGGTAAAAGCAGTTAGCTTAGCAGGGTTCAAAAAAGATTTGGTTAGCTTCTTAAAAGTCCATAAGCCATTATTAAGATAGATTTGGGGAAAATCCACTACTTATTTCTAAGATAAGCAGCATAAAATGTATTGTACTGTATTGTACTGTTTTAGGATCTTGCCAGGTACTTGTAGCCTGGATTGGCCACTGTTGGAAACAGGATTCTAGGCTTGATGGCAACACTTATGTACTTATGATTCCATTCATGCTTATTTTTGTTTGTTGTTTATACTGTTAACAAAATTGTAAGTTTTATGTGAAGCTGTATCTGCTGTACACTGTCTAGGGTGACTCTCTTCATAAAGATTGTTAATAAATCCCAATAAATAAATACAAACAAACAAAAGTTACCAAATTCAAGTATGTCAGAGATGGATACCAAGAGAACTTAGTGAAAGAGGAAGGGGAGCAGAGCACAGCCTGAGTTATTCCTGTGACAGCACAGCACACAAGTACAAGTGGGCAGACTGGGTGGACCACATGGTGCTGTTCTGCCAATTCTATTTTAAGGACTGTAACACTGAACTCAAGAACTGGACCTGTTTATTTGCTTCTTTAGTTTATTACTCTGTGATTACAACATAGGTAAAACAATAAGTGAATCACTAGGAGACAAGAAAACAAGCATTCCTGTGGCATCACAGGACAGGAACTCTGACTCCAACTGACCATACCAGCTCAGGCTACTACTGAATCCATAATCACTGGTTACCTGCAAGGGCTGTAATCAAGAATGATGATTCCAGTGTACCTACTAGCCTTAGGTATGAAGAGGATAGCTGGGCTGGGGTGCAAATATGGGAGGAGAGAAAGAAGACAAAGGGGGCAGAATGATTGCATCAATCCAAAAGGAGTAGAGTATGTGAAAGCTAGTCACAGTTCTGTCAAAATAGTCCAATGAAAAAGTATCTACAGCTCGATTGTTCAGCTATAGTTCAACATATCTTTCTCTGTGGACTAACATAGCAATCACACCATTCTACCTGCTTGTTGTTCAGCTTAATTTCCCTTCCCTTGTTTGTGCCCTGTCATTCCTCTGGTCACCATTTGGTTTGTCTGTGTTTTGTATTTCTCAGAATCATTATTCACTTGTATATGTGCAATGGTCTGATGCTTTCTTCAAAAGGGAAAGGGAAATGGGACTTGATATACTGCCTTTCTGTGTTTTTTGCAACTACATTCAAAGCGGTTTACATAGTATATTCCGGTACTTATTTTGTACCAGGGGCAATGGAGGGTTAAGTGACTTGCCCAGAGTCACAAGGAGCTGCAGTGGGAATTGAACTCAGTTCCCCAGGATCAAAGTCCACTGCACTAACCACTAGGCTACTCCTCCATTCCGAGAGCAGTATAACACATTTTTCAAATAAATAACAATAAAACCACATGCAGCATATTGTACACTTGAGAAGCAAGGAGCTTTACTCACTCTTCAGTGAAATATTTTACTCTACCTATGTCAGGGTCCCTCACTTGCTGCAACACTCCTTAAAGCTAAAGGCAATTGGCAGAGTCCTTCACACCCTGCAGCTCTCCCAGGTACTACAGCCACCCTATGTGTGGGTCCCACACCCCCCCTACAGAACTTCACAGTATTACAGCCATGTCAGAGTCCCTCACTAGCTTCAGCTTGCCCCAGTACTACAGCCACATGTCAGGATACCTCATTCTCTGCAACACTCTCCAATACTACAATCCTTTAGATGGGTCCCAGACCCCCTGCAGCACTTCACAGTATTACAACTGAGTCCCTCACTACCTTCAGCTCTCCGCAGTAATACAGTCATATATCAGGATCTCTAACTCCCTGCAGCCACATGTCAGTGTCCTTTATGTGAGAGTCTCATGTCCTCCAGTGCTCCCCAGTACTACAGCCATATATCAGGATACCTCATTGTGCAACACTCCCCCAGTATTACAACCCTATGGAAGGGAGAGATGCACCAAAGGGGTGGAGAGGGGTGAGAAAGGGAGGGAGAGATACAGCATGGAGAGGGGAGATGGGTGAGAGAGAGGGAGAGATGGTGCATAGGGGGGGGAGAGAAATATTGGGCATGATGGTGGAGGGGAGGAAGGGAGAGATGTTGGACCCGGGGCACAAGGGAGGGATGTTGAGTGGAGTGGAGGAGTGGCCTAGTGGTTAGGGTGGTGGACTTTGGTCCTGGGGAACTGAGGAACTGAGTTCGATTCCCACTTCAGGCACAGGCAGCTCCTTGTGACTCTGGGCAAGTCACTTAAACCTCCATTGCCCCATGTAAGCCACATTGAGCCTGCCATGAGTGGGAAAGTGTGGGGTACAAATGTAACAAAAATAATAAATAAATAAATAAATAAATATATTGGTCAAGGAGAGGGAGGGAGAGATACACAGGAGGTGGAGAGGGGTGAAAGAGGGAGATGTTGGATCCAGGAGCAGAAGGGAGTAATGGAGAGATGCTGGACAATGGGAGTGAGGGAAGAGAGGAAGAAATGCTGGACCTTGGGGGAGAGGGCAGAAGGGTGGAGGGAGGAAGACACTGGGATGGTGGAACCATGTAGGAGAAGCCTGGAAGGGGAGGATGGGGGTTGCAATACAATGAATGAGAGGATAGTGTTTACAGAGGGTAGAAATATGGTAATGGGAATGGAGGGCTGAGGAAGGAGTGAGTTGGGGAATGGGACAATTAGTAGATGAGAGAAGATGGAGATTTTATAGGTAGCTAAAAAGTAAAGAGTAGGAGAAGTGTGAGAAAGAGGGTGAAATTTGAATTGACAGGCAGAAAATAAAAGAAAAGAGCTAAAAAGAAACCATCACTAAGTCAGTGGCAGGTGTAGTCAGGGAATAAATAGACAGGAGAGAAGAGAAAAGACAAATGGACAACAGCTGCTTGAAAGAGAATTAGCAGAAGACAGGAAAGAAGAAAAGAAAAATTGGATACAACATGACGGAAAAATAAAATGCCCAGACAACAAAGGTAGAGCATTTTATTTTGAATATTTTAAATGGAATATGTTAGCTATGGGAAATAAGCCTCTTTGTGTTGTGCTCTGTAGAAAAGGAAATGCATTTCTGTTTTTTTTGTCTAAATATTTTTATTCCTAATTTATGATCTCTTGTTCTCTATTTGGTGAGAGTAAGGTATAAATCCGCAAACGAACCTTTTCTGGAGATGGGAAGGCAGTAGAACGAGAGGACATGAAATGAGATTGAAGGGGGGCAGACTCAGGAAAAATGTCAGGAAGTATTTTTTCACAGAGAGAGTGATGGATAATTGGAATGCCCTCCCGCAGGAGGTGGTGGAGATGAAAACGGTAACAGAATTCAAACATGCGTGGGATAAACATATAAAGGAATCCTGTTCAGAAGGAAGGGATCCTCAGAAGCTTAGCTGAGATTGGGTGGCAGAGCCGGTGGGGGGAGGCAGGGCTGGTGGTTGGGAGGTGGGGCTAGTGCTGGGCAGACTTCTACGGTCTGTGCCGTGAGGATGGCAGATACTAATCAAGGTCAGGTATAATCAAAAGGTAGCACATATGAGTTTATCTTGTTGGGCAGACTGGATGGACCGTGCAGGTCTTTTTCTGCTGTCATCTACTATGTTACTATCCACCTTATAATTGAAAGAGAAAAACGCCTAGATTTCGACCCAAATCGGGAGATAGACGTTTATCTCACAAAAACGAATAAATCGGTATAATAGAAAGCCGATTTTGGACGTTTTCAACTGCATTCCATCACGGAAGCGTACAAAGTTGACGGGCGCATGTCGGAGGCGTAGCGAAGGTGGAACTGGGGCGTGGTTTATCGGCCGAGGAGAGATGGGCGCCTTTCGCCGATAATGGAAAAAAAGTATGCATTTGTAGCTAGAATTTAGGGCACTTTTCCTGGACCCTGTTTTTTCACGAATAAGGCCCCAAAAAGTGCCCTAAATGACCAGATTACCACCAGAGGGAATTGGGGATGACCTCCCCTGACTCCCCCAGTGGTCACTAACCCCCTCCCACCACAAAAAATGATGTTTCACAACTTTTTATTTTCACCCTCAAATGTCATACCCAGCTCCCTGGCAGCAGTATGCAGGTCCCTGGAGCAGTTGTTAGGGGATGCAGTGGACTTCAGGCTGGTGGACCCAGGCCCATCCCCCCCTACTTGTTACAATTGTGCTGCTTAATGCTTAGTCGTCCAACCCCCCCAAACCCACTGTATCCACATGTAGGTGCCCCCCTTCACCCCTTAGGGCTATAGTAATGGTGTAGACTTGTGGGCAGTGGGTTTTGAGGGGGATTTGGGGGGCTCAACACACAAGGGAAGGGTGCTATGCACCTGGGAGCTCTTTTACCTTTTTTTTTGTTTTTGTAAAAGTGCCCCCTAGGGTGCCCGGTTGGTGTCCTGGCATATGAGGGGGACCAGTGCACTACGACTCCTGGCCCCTCCCACGAACAAATGCCTTGGATTTATTCGTTTTTGAGCTGGGCGCTTTCATTTTCCATTATCACTGAAAAACAAAAATGCCCAGCTCACAAATTGTCGAATAAAACATGGACGTCTATTTTTTTCGAAAATATGGTTCGGTCCGCCCCTTCACGGACCCGTTCTCGGAGATAAAAGCCCATGGAGATAGACGTTTTCGTTCAATTATGCCCCTCTAAGTTATCCTGCCTAGTTTAAAGGTGGAATTTGTTGCCTGAAGATATGGTAAAAGCAGTTAACAAAGGTGGGTTTAATAAAAGTTTGATAAGTTTCTGGAGGAAAAGTCCATGAACTATTATTATTAAGGTTATACCTGGGAGTAAGTAGCATGGAATCTTGCTACTTTTTGGGATCTTGACAGATACTTTTGTCTTGAATTGGCCAATGTTGGAAACAGAATACTGGGCTAGATGGACCTTTGATCTGACCCAGTATGGCATGTCTTGTGTAAGTTTGCCTTTTTTGTGGATGATGGATACTAAGATCTGCAAAAGAATAGTTGTCTTTGAGGGTGTATACAGAATAAGTAATCTAAAGCAGTGGTATTTTCTCATTTGGAGACAATTTATAGATGATGTCTTCTTTGTTTGGACTGCTGGACTTGAGAGATTAGTACAATTTTTGTTATGGGTAAACACCTGTGACTCTAACATCCAATTTACAGCGCATTGTGATACAGCATCGATAGCTTTTTTAGATATTGAGATTCATTTCAAGCAAGGGCAATTTGAAACCACTATTTTTTGGAAGTCGATGGATTGTAATCACGGTCATCATCCCCAACATTTACAAAACAATATACCTGTGGGACAATTCTTGAGATTGAGAAGACTGTGTTCTTTTGTAGTGGAATATAAAAAGCAAGCCTTTATTATGTCTAAAGATTTATGTATCATGGATATCCTGCTCACGTCATTAAAAAAGCTTATAAACGAGTTCAGTATGTATTATGTGATAGTCAAGAGTTGGATTCAGCTAAAGTTACTCGTGTTTTGCCATATTCAACAAAAGTGTTTGACATATGCCGAATTATACAAAAGCATTGGGGAATGTTGCAGTATTTTCCAAGTCTACAGAGACCACTCCAATTTGCCTACCATAGAAATAAAAACTTAACGAATATGTTGATGCGTTCCTGTTTGATGAGTGATGAACAATGTATGTTGCAGGATGAATATGGGCATTCTGCTTGTGGACACTGCACATATTGTATTAATGTATGGCAGACTACTTATGTCCGCAAACCAAACAGTGTTAGGGTATATTATTTAAAACAGACAACTGCATGTAAAACAGCTCAGGTTGTTTATTCTGTTAAATGCCCTTGTCAGAAATATTATATTGGACAAACTAAGAGAAAAATCAAATTCAGGGTTTCTCAACATCTTAGCAATATACGTTTAGGCAAACTGGATACTCCTCTGGTACAGCATTGGTTCAGTATGGGCCATACAATTATGGACTTTAAGTTTGCAAACCTGTAGCAAGTTACGATGCAGCGAGGTGGGGATGTTTCCCAAATCTTAATTCAGAAAGAACAGTTGTTTATTTATCAGTGGAATACGGTTCAGCCCAGTGGTCTGAACAAAGAAGCTGATTTGAGATTGATCATGTGATCATTATTTGCGTATGAGAGAAGATTGATGTGTTGATCTCTCTAGGCACCACGTTGAGGCGTTAGCATTTCCACTTTTTTATGTGCCTGATCATTTGACTTACTTGTGAGGGTTTTGTGAGTTTTATTTTGGGGTTTTTTGTTGGTATTGTGAAGTTATTGATTATTTATTTTTATATGCTTTTGGGGTATCCCCTGATGAAGCTTATGGAAGCAAAACCTGGATCCAAGTCGGGGTGGATTATTTATTTGATACACAGTATCTAACAGCAGCAGCTGCTCTTCAATGGAGTTCCTCAGTAAAGCATTCTTCAGTTGAACTGTTTGACCCAATGGATTAATGAGATAAATGTCTTGAATTTATTCCATCATCGAAAACAGACTGTGCTTATGAATTGAAATACCATTGGGAACTGAGTTATTAATATTTTTGAAGACTGCTGTCTTAAATTGATGAGGAAGTGTGATGATAGATAACGGTGACCAGGTGATTTTTCACTTTGAGTCACAAGGATTTTCTGAGCACCTTCACAAAAATTTTTAATATATTTTTTATTGTTGTACCTGGGTAATAGAATTTTGTTTGTAATACTTGTTAACCTAGGTTGTTGCTTTAATCATGTTTTTCTATTTTTAATCCCAATTGGAATATTTAGTCAATATTCATGAAAGATTTGCTTACAGTGGAGGTAGTAAACATGCAAATATCTCTCATGCATATTAATTAAGTCAGGCTCTAGAAATCCTGGGTGTCAGGTCACCATAGTGCCTAGAAACTACACCCTGGCATCTGGGATTTCACTAGAAAGATATTTTATCTCTCCTTTTGCAGAGCTACCTCAAACCTTTTCTCTTGGCTTGGTGCAGGAAGTTCAGGAAGTCTCATGGGACTTGAAACCGTGAGGCTTCCTGCACCATGGGGCTCAAGCATATGGAGAGCCCGATAGCTGTACTAAGCCGAGAGAAGTAGTTTCTGAGGCAAGAGCTGGTGGCTGCCTTAACACAGGGAGCCAGAGAGAAACAGGTAAAGACTGGGGGTGGGGTGGAGGGGAGAATATGAAAGACAGATTGGGTGAAGGCTGGAGGGGCAAAATAGAAACTGGATGAAGGCTGGAGGGGGGCATGAGAGTGGCTGAGTGAAGGCTGGGGAGGGAGGGCATGAGAGAGACTGGTGAAGGCTGGAAAAGATGCATGATAGAGGCTGGATAAAGGCTGTGGAGGGGGGGCGTGAGAGAAACAGGGTGAAGGCTGGGGAGGGGGCACAAGAGAGACTGGGTAAAGGCTGGAGGGGGCATGAGAGAGGCTAGGTGAAGGCTGGGGAAGGGGCATGAGAGAGGCTTGGCGAAGGTTGGGGAAGGGGTATGACAGAGACTGAGTGAAGGCTGGAGAAGTGCCACGAGAGATACTGGGTGAAGGCTGTGGTGGAGGGGATGAGAGAGAGACAGATAGACTGGGTGAAGGCTTGGAAAGGTGATATGAGAGAGGAGCTGATGGGGACCTAGCCTATGGTGATAGGTGAAACAAAGAGGCAATTGCCTCTTTGCTTCACCTATTTAGACTAGAGGGTGCTACTGCTAATCTGAGAGGGGATTCCAAACCCAAGCCCCCACCTCCAAAAAAAAAATCACTGGAGATAAAAAGGTCTTAGATGCTGGCTCCTAAGTTTTTGAGCTGGCTCCTAGATTTAATGAAAACTTGTTGAGGCCTGCATTAACTATATTCTGAAAAGCTGATTGGCAGTCCTTCAGCTCTGGAAGTGAATACCGAGTATCTAAAAAAAACCTAGAAGACTGGTCAAATACTTGGCAGTTAATCTTTAACCTGAAGAAGTGTAGAGTGGTGCATTTGGGATTGGGATACAGAAACCCAAAGGAGCTATATGTGATAGGAGGGGTGATGCTGATGTACACAGACCAGGAGAGAAACCTCAGGCGATAATAGTATGTGAGGAACTAAGGGTGGCAAAACAATATATGACAAGGTGGTTGCCAAAGCTAGAAAGATGCTAGGTTGCATACAGAAAGGTATAACCAGCAGAAAGAAGAGGGCAATAATGCCCCTGTACAGGTCACTAGTGAGGCCTCACTTGGAGTACATCATGTTCAGTTTTGAATACCATGGTGCTCATTTTCAAAGCACATAGACTTACAAAGTTACATAGCAACCTATATCTCACTAAGGACATAAAGAGCAGAGCTTCCAAGTTACCCAGTTCCAGGAGGCAGATATTAGACCTGTCCTGGATTTCTGCCAATCTCATCTGATGCAATATGGGATCTGCGGCGCTGATTTCAATGGGTAGAATCAGGGACTATCCCACACTGCTATGGGAAGTAAGTTTAAAACCAGGACTGACCAAGAAGTTTTCCTTCTGGAACTAGGTAACTTGGCAGCTCTGAAATAAGCTGGAGATGGTCCAGAGAAAAGAAGACAAAGTGGTAAGAAATCTCCTTCAGAAGACGTGAGAGAGTGGCATACCATGAATCTCCAGCATCTGGAGGCCAGCATTTAGATTTGCTCTCCTCCCACCCAACAAACCACAACACAAAGGCCTGTAGACCTGCAATGCTGATTTTAATGGTTAGAATTAGGGACTACAAATACCACACTGCTTTGGGATGTAAGTTTAGAACCAGGACTAGCCAAATAGTCTCCCTTTGGAAATGGGTTACTTGAGAACTTTGGTTACCGTGTTCTCTATGACATGTTTTTCTCAGATCTCTTTCAGGTGACAGCAGATGGGTGTAATTAGGGTTACCATATGGCTCCAGAAAAAGGAGGACGGATTGAGCTAGCCGGGTTTTACTTCCATTGCTTTCAATGGAAGTAATTAAGCCAGCCGGGTTTTACTTCCATTGCTTTCAATGGAAAGCAATGGAAGTAAAACCTGGCTGGCTCAATCCATCCTCCTTTTTCTGGAGCCATATGGTAACCCTAGTGTAATCTGTTTGCTCTTTTCCACCCTGCTGCAGGAACAATCATTAAATACTGTCTATGTTGCTCCCTATGCTTATATAGAAAGATATTGCTTTGAACTGTTTAACACACTTTATAATATACTTTGTGTGCCCCTTGCTCTCACATAAAGCACAGAAATGACTCTGTGTGGAGCAAAGTTCAGCTGTAAAAGAGGTGTGTCATCCAATGTTCCTCTCCTCCCTGGGCAAAGATCCTTGCATTAGCTGCAGTGTTACCAGACCCTCATTCTCTTCCCTGCTTTCCATTTCCTCCATACCAGCACAGATCAGAGATAAAGGAGGTAAAGAATGTACAGGACATGGAATGGAAGATAATTCAGCAGAAGAGCATTTCTCTAGCATTTTACTCTACTAAAATGGCATTGGCCTCTGGCTACATAAATGGGTCATGGCTGAGTTTATTCTCTTCCTCCTTCCAAGTCAATTGAATGTTGGTCATTTTCTAATACAATTTAACATATAGTATGCAGTCAAGCTCATCCATCCCTGCAGCACCATAAGACTAACAGCTTGGGGATTTTCTGAGCTAGTCCCTGGAGGCAGCTGGAAATCAGAGCAAAATGTAGGGTTGGATTGGGTCAAGACCTGATTGAAAAGAGAATGAACATATGCCACATAAACAAAGGGATTTTAAGCATAATAGTGGGTGTAGAGGTGAAAAAAGAGGGGATGTGCATTTGGGGTAGTACATACAACACGGATTTGACATTAGGTGGGGGGAGGGGGACCCAAAGAGAGGGAAGTTGTGGCCATCAAGATATCAACACAATGAGATACTGGAAAAGAAGACAGACATCTATTCCATCCATCCCCAAACGAGACAAAGGGGCCACCTACTACAGCACAGTAAGCCTGGGCCACCAGCTGCTGAAAGCATATGTCCCTCTTTCTACAAGGCTCTACTTCAGCATTTAGATTTTCTTCTCACACTGGGGAAAGTGCATGCATTTTAGGCTTAAAAATCAATATCCTGTTCACATTTAAGTGCTGTTTCCAAATCCTGCTATTTCACTTTTCCTGAGGCAGTGACATGCATCAACAATAAGAGCAAAAGAGATGATGGCAGCGACGTGGAATGAGAAAGCAGACTCAAATGGAGGCAACGCTGCTTTGTTACTCAAAAAATGCTTCCTCTTGCCAGAGCAAGCTCCATTGTCTTCCTGTCCACTGAGTGATGTCTTCTACACGGCTTCTCTTTGCCACTAAGAAAATACTTTAGGGTGATGGTCATTTTTTCTCTTGTCTGGAACACACTTGCCTAAATGAAGCTTTGATAGTATTCCTGCTTTGAGATGGACCATGAAGTAGGTCGACCCCATCCATAGGGTAGGTCTAGGAGGTTCTAGTTTGTGGGATTAAGAATCACCAGACATGGCAGATTTTTTTTTCTGCATGTCTATTTCTAGTGTGACCCATGGGTCTATCGAGGAGAGTTGGTTGCCAGGGTTCCCCTGTGTCACCAGTGGTGAGCTAGGACCACTGGGCTGCACTGGCTACCAATATCCTAAAAGGCTAAATTTAAAATTTCACCTCTGAGTTTCAAGTGAAATGGGCCAGAGTACCTAAATAATAAATTAGTCCTCTACAGTACCCATAATTGAGGCCTGTAAGATCATCTTAAGGAGCATCCCTAAATGTATCCGTGTCAAAGAACGTCATGCAATGTCACACTCACTAGCAAGTCTTCTCAGGAGTAGCCCCCACACTTAGTAATTCACTCCCAGATGGGCTACATCTAACTCAAGACTACCTCTACTGCAGGAAGCAGGTGAAAGCTTATCTCTTCTCCCAAGCATCTAGACCAGCTTGCCACACACCCTATAAGTGACACTAGTTCTGCATGCCTTATACAACTGTACATATATTTATTTTAATAAATGTAAAATAAAATATAATTTACCCTTAATCTAGCAGTTTTATTTATCCCAATGTCTTGTCTTGTCTAATCATATGTCTTAACTGCACTTGTCTCCTCTGCTGCTTATCTCTCTATATAAAACGCACCTCCAACATTCTAATGAAGCCTCCACAAGTCCCAACTTTCTAAATCTATGGTGGTGTAGATCAAAATTCGCACATGAGTGTTTTTCCCACCCTCGAATCAAACGTGATGATGTCGAGGGCAAAGCAATGGCACTCAACCAATCGCATCGCTACGCCCTTGACGTCATCACGTTTGACGTGAGGGTGGGGCAGACATTGATCTACACCACTACACAAACGTTGGATCTTTCGGAGGCTTCAAAAGAACGCTGGAGGTGTGTTTTAAATAGAAAAGAGATGAGGAAAACCGATAGGTGGCTGAAGGGGGGGCAGGGGAGAGAGCACAATCACTGGGTGGATGCAGAGGAGGAAGATGGGGGGCAGGGGCACAGCACAATCGCTGGGTGGCTGCAAGGGGGGCAGGGAAGAGAGCAGATTTGCTGGGTGGCTGCAAGGGGGGCAGGGGAGACAGCACAATCGCTGGGGGGGGGGGGGGCAGGGGACAGACCAGAATTGCTGGGTGGCTGAAGGGGGGACAAGGGAAACAGCAGATTCGCTGGGTGACTGGGGGGGGCAGGAGAGAGAGCAGAAACACTGGGTGGCTGCATGGGGGCAGGGGGAGACAGCAGAATCGCACACACTCTCTGCCTCACACACACACTATCTGTCTCACAGACACACTCTCTCTCTGTCACACACACACACTCGCACGGTGCTGCAAACCACGCAGAGGGGGGGAGAGGCAGGGAGACCTGAAACCACAGGAGGGGGGGAGGGGGTTCCCCAGAACTCAGAGGGGGGAGGGGGTCCAGAGACCACAGAGGGAGGGGGGAGGTATCTCTGTCACACACACACTCTCTCTGTCACACACACTCTCTCACAGTCAGTGTCTTTCTCTCACACACACTATGTCTCACACTGAATCACCTCAAAATACTGGGCGGGTAGTTTTGTTAGTTTTTAACCTCATTGGGATAGGCTGTTAATTGAAGTGTGTGTTTGGGGTTATGTTAGATATATCGGGTTTATTTCCGGTTTTGTGGTTTTGAGGGGAGGTGTTTCACCTTGTTTATTTCTATAATTAGTGAGGAGAAGGAGAGTTTTTATACCATCCGTTTTTCTCATATATTCATTGCGTTTGTTTTTTTTTTCTTTTTTTTCTCCTCACTGGAACCAGTGATAGTAGCCTACTCCTTGATAAAATAGTGGACGATGGAATTTTTTGCAGTTTGTTCCCTATTAGGAGGTTTGAGGTTCCCTGTTGATTTATTAGAAAGGATTCAGGTTGTGTAATCTTAGAATTACAAGGCGAGACACAAAACCTTAATTTCAACCTTTTTTGGTGTGTAGAATTTATAAATAAATAGCATACTTTAATTGCATGTTAACCATGATTACAAATTGTAATCGAAATGCAGCCCTAAAAAAATCAAAGAAAAAAAAGTAATGAAAGATAAATATAAAATACAAATTTGAAAAATTCCAAATTAAAGAATCTAAAACAGCATGCAGAATAGCTATAAACATTTTTCATAGCCTACTTCAGAAAAGCAACGTTAAAGGGAATCCTTCTTTGCAAGTAAGAACTCTTTAAGCAATAAGGAAATGCAACTGAAGCAAGTTTTACTACTCTTAACCCTTCTTATAGCATGTCAGTTACCTCTCTGAGATCTGTACCCTTGGTATCTTTCAGAGAGTTCTCTCACCAAGGTTAAAGCCGTTCATATTCAGATCAAGCAAATGCTGGGAATGTGTCACTACATATAGGTAGTGTCCCTCCTTGGTGCAAGCAGTTAAGAGTTCTGATACACCACACAAGTTCACCTCAGCAGTGTAGTCACAGGTGGACTATGGTGAGCTTGAGCCCCTCCATTTTGGGTTCAGACCCACCTAGCAGCAGCATACACTTGCTGTAGCTCAGTGGTTCCCAAACCAAGTCCTGGAAGCACCCCAGCCAGTCATTTTCAGGACACCCATAATTAATATTCATGAGAGTGATTTGCATGCATTGCCTCCACATCTATCTCATGAATATTCATTGTAGATATACTGAAAACCTGACTAACTGGGGTGCCTCCAGGACCAGATTTGGGAACCACTGCTGTAGCTGATGGTGATCCCAGGGCCATGCCAATACAGTAAGCGGGGTAAGCACCGCAGGGGGGCGCCGACCTCTGGAGGGTGTCGCCACGGTGCTTACCCTCGCCGCTTACCTGAGCTCCGCGCCGCTGAGGCCTTTAAACCTTTTACCTCCAAGGCTCTGATGGTCGCAGCAGCATCAGTGAAAGTGCTGCCGACGTCTCCCTTCCCTTCGCGCTCGTTGGTTCCCTCAGTGTCCCATCTTCTTCTGACGTCAGAAGAAGGCGGGACACTGAGAGAACCAACGAGTGCGAAGGGAAGGGAGACGTTGGCAGCGCTTTCACTGACGCTGCTGCGACTGGAGGTAAAAGATTTAAAGGCCCCAGGGCGCGGAGCTGAGGTAAGGGAAGGGCAGAGAGGCATGGATGGGAGAGCAGGGCCCAGGGAGAGGAGAAATTGCTGGAAATGGAGGGGAGGGGAGAGAGAAGAATTGCTGGCTATGGATGGAGGAGGGAAGGGCAGAGAGAGACAAGGATGGACATGGATGGGAGGACAGGGCCCAGGGAGAGGAGAAATTGCTGGAAATGGAGGGGAGGGGAGAGAGAAGAATTGCTGGCTATGGATGGAGGAGGGAAGGGCAGAGAGAGACAAGGATGGACATGGATGGGAGGGCAGGGCCCAGGGAGAGGAGAAATTGCTGGAAATGGAGGGGAGGGGAGAGAGAAGAATTGCTGGCTATGGATGGAGGAGGGAAGGGCAGAGAGGGACAAGGATGGACATGGATGGGAGGGCAGGACCCAGGGAGAGAGGAGAAATTGCTGGAAATGGATATAGAGCAAGAAATGAAGAAGAAAGGAGGAAAGTAAAGAAATAAATGGAAAGGAAGCCCTGGAAACGGAGTTAAGAGGACAGATAGCAGCAGAATCAGATACTGGGCCAGCATGATCAGAAAAAGAAAGTCACCAGACAACAAAGGTAGAAAAAAAATCATTTTATTTTCATTTTAGCGTTTGGAATATGTCCACTTTGAGAATGTACATCTGCTATCTTATTTCGCAATGTATAGCAATTTGTTTCTAAGAATATTGCTGACAATTCCTGTCAGTGTGGCAAGTGGTGAGCGATCATCTTCACGGTTAAAAATCATAAAAATGTTAGACAGCACAGACTTACCATGTAATTTCCAAAGAGTTGTTATTGTACTTGATATGCTGTCAATAAAAATCATTGAAACATAAAAATCATAAAAAATTATTTGTGATCTATTTGTTGAGCAATCCCACAAAGATGCACTCCATCTTTCAGCTCCTATTTCCTTTGCATCTTGTGCCACACGGGGGGGGGGGGGGGCCAGGGAGGGTGCCAACTGATAGCCTGCAGGGGGGCCCCAGAGACCCTCATGGCCCTGGGTAATCCCAACCCCCACAGGCTGAAGATATCCTCCACCCCCACCCCCAGAACTCCCCTCAGCCAAGCTAAGCAATCAGTGGCAGCCACTAATATCAGCAGCCCAGGCACAACCCTCACTGGGTAAAGTGCATGCACTTATAGGCTTAAAACTAAATATCCTGTCCACTTTAAGTGCTGTTTCCAGGGCATGTTACTTCACTTTTCCTGTGCTGCCAGCACCAACACCCCAGGCATGCTCCATTTTCGCAATTTCCTTTTCACAACCCTCCACTGGGGAAGCATGCAGTTATGTTTATATATTTTATAAGTAGAATAATAGCAACAGGCACTAACATGTGAGACATAGAAACTGATTAACTCTAGTGCCATCATGACTTCTGATTAATATATATAAACTCCCCCCACCCCCACCCAATCCCCACTTACTCGGAAATTTAATGTCTCTGAAGCAAGTTAACATTATTACATGTTTAATATTCTGCTGTGGGCCAAAGGTGATAGGGGTATCCAAAATGGTTCCCAAATTTGTTGTAATTTGTTCCCTGTTGGCATGGTTAGGTCACGAGTATCTAGATTTTCAAATTTCAATAACTGAATCATCCAGGTTGAAAATGTATGTGGTTATAGTTGTGACTGGTGGGTCCTATTGTATTAAATTGATTTCAGCTACTCTTTGCTGCGCCAAGAAGCTTCTGTCCTAGGTAACTGCCTTGTCTTGCCTAATGATTAAGACACCCTCGTGAGCAGAGGACAACTTGCTCAGAAGTGTCTGGCCTCATCAGCCCCAGTTTGGTAAGGGATGGTCAGTTCTGGTGACAGAGAGTGGCAACATCAATGCAATATTATAAGTACACAAGTATTGCCATACTGGGACAGACCAAAGGTCCATCAGGCCCAGCATCCTGTTTCCAACAGTGGCCAATCCAGGTCACAAATACCTGGCAAGTTTCCAAAAACGTACAACACATTTTATGCTGCTTATCCCAGAGATAAGCAGTGAATTTTCCCAAAGCCCATTTTAATCATGATCTATGGACTTTTCCTTTAGGAAGTCGTCCAAACATTTTTTAAACCCTGCTAAGCTTACCGCCTTTACCACATTCTCTGGCAACAAATTCCAGAGTTTAATTACACATTGAGTGAAGAAATAGTTTCTCCGATTCATTTTAAATTTACTACTTTGTAGCTTCATTGAATGCCCCCTAGTCCTAGTATTTTTGGAAAGAGTAAACAGATGCTTCACATCTACCCTTTCCACTCCACTCATGATTTTATAGACCTCTATCATATCTCCCCTCAGCTGTCTTTTCTCCAAGCTGAAGAGCCCTAGCTTTAGCCTTTCTTCAAAGGGAAGTTGTCCCATCCCCTTTATCATTTTTGTCGCCCTTCTCTGCTCCTTTTCTAATTCCACTATATATTTTTTGAGATGTGGTAACCAGAATTGAATATTCTGAGCAGGCTGCAAAAGAGAAATAGAAGGAGACAGAGAAGCTGACTCCTGTAGGAGCCAGTGGAACTACAGTAAGTCTAACAGCTAATAAGAGGCACAGAAAAAAGAAAGGGAATGAAGGGCTGCAGAAGACAGAGATGGAATAAGGAAGGTGATAATTTAAATTTTTTTTCCACAATCACCACTAAAAATCTCCAGTGCTCTGGACTTCAGTTTGTTTAGCATCTCTACTCAGAAGACCAGCAGTTTCTCATTGCAGGAAGCTGCTTCATGCTTCAGTCTCACATTTAAGAGGGTAGTCAGATGAACCAGTAATGTCATTGTATCAGTACACTAAAAATGCTGGTGTCTCTTCTTCAAGAGTACAGTAAGCTGTTATATCCAGTTATGGGGTAGCAGGATGTGGTTACAAGGTTATAGTGAAGGTCATATTTCTATTTGGCCAGCAGATGGCAGCAGAGAAGTCTAGGAAGCAGTCTTCTTTCTGTCTCCCCTCCTATCCCTTCCTTCCTAGAACTAAGGGAAAGAGGCAGGTGATGAGGATAGAGTGGTAATCTGAACTACCTGCATGCAATGGAAAGAGACAGAGATCTTTTGGTTGAGAAAGACTGAGAAATTCAAGACTGAAAGTATTCATCAGTTTTCCTGCTTTTCTTGATGTGTCAGGAAAATCAAGGAAAGGGAGGAGGTGCATGAAGAATGTAGAGGCCTTGCAGTGGCAAATGGACAAAGCAATGCCATTCCTCTTGTATAGGTCATTAGTAGCAGTTCTCTGCAGGGCTGGTGCACACAGTAAGTGTGGTAAGCATGGCAGGTGGGCACCAATGTTTAGGGGGCGCCAAAGGCTGCCATTGCTAGCCTGTCTTGCTATGCTGACCCTGCATCACAACACTACTAGCATAGCAGCACAGGCATTGGAAGGGAAGGGCCATCAGAGTTGGCCCCACCAAAACTGTTCTCCTTATATGCCCTGCATTTAAAAATAATTTGCAGAGTGATGGGAGCATCTCTTTTTGCTGCTGTCGCTCACCTATCCTCTATTGCAGTGGTTCTCAACCCAGTACTCAGGGCACACCCATCCAGTTGGGTCTTCAGGATATCCACAACTAATATGAGACCGAATGAAAGTTTGCAGAATGTTTGTGAAGACCACTTCTTGTTTGATCAAGCTGCTATTTATACAGTGAAAGTGGAGATTTCTTTGAATATCAGCGCTCTTATGTGGAGCAAAGGATTATGTACCAAGTGGATTGGAGTATTCCTGAGAAATATGTGAGACGTGGATGTTGGATCTGTTGAAGGTCATATTCAATAAGGAACTGTACAACATTGGACCATTACTTGGACACTAGTTCCTGTATAATGGACTATTTAAGAGACTTGATGTGGAATATGAGATTTAGTAGTGGTGTGTGTTGTTATTGATAATAAGATTAAATAATGTGATAGTAATACAATGCTTGAAGTAGTTTAATTGAAGAATTGCAACTAATATGAGAGAGATTTGCATGCACTGCTTCCTTGGTGGTATGCAAAACTATCTCATGTATATTAATTGTGGATATTCTGAAAACCTGAGAAGCTGAGTGTGCCCTGAGCACTAGGTTGAGAAACACTGATCTAGCATGGGGATATAGGGATGGGGAAAGGGATCTAATGCTAGGCCCGAGTGAAGAGGGCTAGGGTCTGACAAGGGGCAGATGGGAGGTGGGGGTTGGGGGCCAAAGCACATACTGGGAGAAGAAAGAGAAGGACAGATACTGTGTGGGGGAGGGGAGAAGCAAGGGCATATGCAGGGGAAGGTGAACATAGAGGGGCAGAGGAATGGGTACTGGTTTTAAAGTGGAAGAAAGATAGGGTAAATAAATATTGGAGAAGGAGGTAGGTGGACAGATGTCAGAGAAGGAAGTATGGAAGAAGAGTAAGGGCAAAAAATGATGGTGGAAGAGTTAAAAGAGAAGGAGCATAGGCGGTCGGTGGCCCAACTGTTTGGGGAGGCTAAAGGGGGTGGGGTTAGGGGTGGGGCCAGGGGTGGAGCTTAAATCCATAATTGTCTGATAACACACAGAAAAAATAAAAGTCACAATTAATACCTTTTATTAAATTTAGATATTAGATATGTATCATATGTCAAAGAAGAAAGTGGTTGCTCAAAGCGTTGTGGAGGAGTGGCCTAGTGGTTAGGGTGGTGGACTTTGGTCCTGAGGAACTGAGTTCAACTCCCGGCACAGGCAGCTCCTTGTGACTCTGGGCAAGTCACTTAACCCTCCATTGCCCCATGTAAGTCACATTGAGCCTGCCATGAGTGGGAAAGCGCGGGGTACAAATGTAACAAAAATAAATAAATAAAAAAATACTAACCACAATCACTCAACTGCAAAACACTATGTACAACTTTGTGCAAAAACACAGTCAGACCCTTACTGTACCATAAATATTACACTGGGCAGAACCTAATACACCAATATATCACCCATACGGAAAATGCAGACCGTCAACAATATGAAACAAGGGATCATAATTCTCATGTACAGCCACAAAACACCCTACTTCATGTTTAATGTGGGATAAAATGCCATAAATAAGTAAATAAATATAAACTTTTAATGTTGAGCACCTGATTCTCAAAGTGGACATATTCCAAACACTATAATGAAAATAAAATGATCTTTCAAATACTTTTAAAACTTATTTTTAGCACTTTTAAAATTTCAGGGGTCAGTGCAAATCTCTTTGGTATGAAGTGCTCATGTGCAGGAATTCAGCCTAGTTAAATATCTCCATGGCAACCCAGGATAAGTCCAGCCAACCCCCCCCCCTCCCCCCCCCCCCCCCCCCCCCCCCCCCCCCGCTCTCCCAGCAGGTAATCAAATTACAACTGGTTACAAAAGGCTAGAGACGGCTTTCACTGTAGCTGCAGCCTGCTGCTATTTAAACCCCCCCAGAGCAGCCGGACTCACCAGAGAACTACTACTACTACTATTTAGCATTTCTATAATAACAGCTGATCCATCCTGCTGTGGCTGGGGAGGCATAGCCTCCCCAAGCCTCTTATACCGGGCGCCTATGAGAAGGAGGGTATGAATAGGTTGAAAGACAAAGGAAGAGGACAGGGCTTTGAAGGGGGTGAGAAAGGAAAGGCAAAAGGGGAAATGGAAGCCTGAATATGGGGGTAAGACAAAGAGACTGGAGAGGGAATGAGTGACAGGGAAGGAGCTGGGGTTTGTAACAGATGAGAGGAAGAGACAGATGAGCTTGGAAGGCAATTAATACAGAGGGTGAAAATGGGAGACTTGAAAGTGGATGAAATACTGGGAATAGGAGACTGGGAGAAGAATAAAATACAGGGTTGGGGGGGGGGGGGGGTCACGTGATACAGGAAACCTAAGCGGACATCCCAAGCACCAGCTCTGAGGCAGGCACTTATAAATCTGCAAATTTTATGCCTTCTAATTAGACACCTGCACTTGAAATATAATGGCATCTGCTGTATGACTTTATGCATGATCTGGTGTGCTTTTATGGCAGGAACTGATCTGGACATGTTGGTAAAATTGCACACAAACACCACAGAGAAGACTAAGGTCAGTGAAAATGACCTAGAGATGGGAGTAACTAGTGAGGTAATTAAATTTGCTGACGACACAAAGTTATTCAAAGTTGTTAAATCGCGAGAGGCGATAAAAACATTTTATGCTGCTTATCCCAGAAATAAGCAGTGGATTTTCCCCAAGTCCATTTTAATCATGGTCCATGGACTTTTCCTTTAGGAAGCCGTCCAAACCCAGCTAAGCTAACTGCCTTTACCACATTCTCTGGCAATGAATTACAGAGTTTAATTACACGTTGAGTGAAGAAAATTATTATACTCTATGCAGGTGATGCCCCTCTGGATAACTAGGAAGGATGAACTACACCTAGGTTCTATACTGCATAGTTTTATATGGAAATCCAAATAAGCTTGGGTAAGCTATCAAAAGCTGGCTAAAACTAAGGAGTGGGGAGGGTTAAACGTACCTGATCTGAGGAATTACGATGTGGCAACCCTACTTAGATGGATATATGAGTCCCTTTTCAGAAGTAGAGGTTTGCTGAATATTTGCACAATACCTCTTTCGTTCTTTGCATATCTGCATGGGGGGAGCTGTTGTGATACTCAGAATGCCAAAAGCGCACTGCCTTTTTTTGCTTCCTCTGCATAGAGCATGAAGGCTGCAGAGAATGCGACAGGGCAAAGAACATCGGATACAGAATTCAGCCTTTTCACTAAGTTTAGGCCAATCTTTATTTACCCTCTGGACAGTACAGGGAGGTTCCACACTGGGGTCATTGTTGCAATTAGGAAGGGGATAATTCCCAGCATTTTCACAATTACAAGAGGCATGGGAGATACCATCCACACACTTTCTGGCTTACGGTTAAGTTCGCCATTATTATAAAAGCCTACTTGCTAAATTTAAGGACAAAGTGGATTATGGGGCTTTGGACCAGGGATTCCTTCATGTCCCCTCTCAGCTCAACTGATATAGATTGATTAGGGACTTCTCAAAGGGCGTCCATCTTGTTGCACTAGCCTCTGACTGGGCAAAAGAAACACAATTAGAGGTTATAACATCAGACTTGATCAGGTTTTTTCAAAATATATTTCTGGATGTTAAAAGTGCTTCTCTCTAGGAGACACAATTCCAGATTCTTCACCATGCTTACATTTCTAAAGCTAAAGGAGCTCATCTGGGCTTATGGAGTAAGGCTAATTGTGTCAAATGTCTTATTCAGAAAGGGACTTTACTGCACACTTTCTTGGAATACCCAAAACTGACTTTATGGAATAACATTTTTGATTGGAACATACTGTGCAAAAATCTTTAGAATGAAACTACTCAGCACTTCTCTTGAAGGACACCCAGCTTCTACTGAATCAAGGTTTGCCATTAGTGTTCTGCCCTTTCACTGTGTGTGTTTGACATGCAGCTTAAACCAGAGTATAGAACATCACTACGAGAAAACTCAGAACTCTTGAACCAAAATCTTCTTTAATGCCGTAATCAAACAAGGACAAGTAACTTACAGTTCTGATGTGCAGAACAAGGGTTTTTGCCTTGCAAACTGTGTCCTCCACCAGGTCTCTCTCATACAAGAGAGAAGCTGGGAGTAATTCAACAACACAATGAGTAGAGATGCTGTTTATGCTTTTACACTTGTGAAATCTTGATAGCATCACAGTAGCTTCAAGAGGGTCATATAGCAAAATACATCATAGGCAGTTTCAGTTCACAGAGGAGAATGCTGCAGACTAACTCTTACAGTCCTGATGGGAACAGAAAGGAGGAACTAGCCCAGCATGCACAGAGAACAAGGCAAGCCAATAGGAAGAGTCCCATAAGACACAGGGATCTGGGACATATGCTCTGGAAGAGCCTATTACAGAGAACTACAAGATTTCAGGGATTTGTAGTTCAAGGGCACATTACAGATAATGTACCCTGGTATAAATGATGCCTATATATACATAAACATTAGTATGCAAGAATTTCTATATTTAGCTATTTTGGGGGGGGTGGTGGTGGAAACAATTCTCCAATACTGGGCATCATCTGGCACTCCTCCATTACATTGCTGACTGCAAAGGATGATTGAATTGGCTGATTTTGAATTGTGTATGTCTTGCAACCAAAATAGCCCTGAATAGGATACTTACAAATCCCTATGGATTAGGTTTCAATTACTGTTTGCCACATCTACTGCATCATCCTCTGTGACACAACAATGATACAGCATGGTGCTCCCTTATTGATTGATCGAGGTGGATACTTTATTTGAGCGATGGATTGCTGTTCTGCTGTTGTGGTTTATGTCCTCTGAGCATCCGAATATGATGTTTTTGTCTCACAGAATTTTTTAATGTTGGGTTATATTCACTGTTTCCTCCCTAAATTAACTGGGCTGAAAGAATTATTACCAACTTGATCATTTGAGTATGAGAGAGTGGGTCTCTGAGATTGGTTTGTGAGTATGCTTGGATGAGTGAGAGTTTAAGGTGGGGTGAATGGGGAGTTAATTAATGTATATAACGGGTTGCAGTGCCTTACTGTTACTCACCATACTGGTGAAATGCAGTGTTGCAAAGTAACTAAGTAAATGTAACTAGCTACTGTACTCAAGTAAAACTTTTGTTACTTTTACTTGTAAAGAAGTACAAGAAAAATTTGTTATTTACTTTTACTGAAGTAATAATTTGACCAATTTTTACTACCTTTACCTAGTTACTTCTGATGCTTGCAGTTAAAAGTAAAAAGTAAAAGTGGCAGAGTGACCTAAATGATGATTCCTTAGTAAACCAAATAAAATAGCAAAACCTGGAACAGTATTATGCTATTGCAAACCTCGTCACACAAACAGTGGATCATCTCATTTTAAATTTTGGTGTTCAGAGAATACAGCCTATAAGAATAATAGAGTTGCCTGTGCTTGTTGAACTGGTTACTAGTCTCCAGCCAAACAGAACAGTGATGAGCTGGGTTACTTTGAAGTGGAGACGAAGCTGAAGCTGGTTGCAGTTCCTGGTGAACGGACATATGTCTCTATCACAACAGACTGCTGGACATCCCATGGAAAATTTTATATTGGCATGATAGTCCACTCAATTGATATTCTGCTTGTCTGGCCTTAAGACTGAAGAGTTTTCATACATTTGACATTCTTGCATCAGTTCTTGAAGATATTCAAACAAAGTTTACCATCAGATGAAAAATATTTAGGACAACAACAGACAATGATTTCAAATTTGTGAAAGCCTTCTCTGTAATTGGACAGCATGACGATGATAACAAAAATGAAGATGAAGCTGCTAATACAGATGATAATGACAACAATGTTGATAAAGCATTCTTTGCCATAAGGAAGTCAAATGTTTCAGACAGAGATTCCATTGATCAATACCTGCAGACCACATTAAAAGCTGTCAGTAATATTGCTGCATGGTCTGATTTGAAGGAATTTTTTTTATCAGACCAAACAATCCACTTCTTCTAGTGCAGTTGTTGAACACCTTTTTAGCTGTGGTGGATTAAAGACTTAGAAATGCATTCACATGAGTGACAGTCATTTTCAACATTTAGTTTTACTAAAAGCGAAGGTGATTGAATTGTAATGCAATAAAATTGTTGGGATAAAAATGTTAACAATAGTTGCATTCACTGTAGTTATGGTACTTTTACTTTTTACTAAAAAGTATTATATTAGGCAGCAATTTTTTACTTTCACTTAAGTAAGGGATCTGTCTACTAAGCCGCGCTTTAGGCGCGCTAACATTTTAGCGTGCACTAAAAATTAGTGTGCACTAACGCTAGAGACACCCATATATTCCTATGGGTGTCTAGCATTAGCATGCACTCATTTTAATTGATTTAGCGTTAGCGTGCCTGGAAAACAACTTAAAAGAAAACCAACAAGAGGATGTAGTAAAGAGACCAGGACCAACCTAAATGGAAAAATAGTCAGACAACAAAAGTACAAAAAACTGTGATTTTTAATATTTAAAGAAATGAGATGTCAGCTTTGAAAATATGGATTTCATGTATTTTCTTCCATACAGGAGGAAATGTCTTTTTTTTTTTTGTCAGTGTTCCGCTGCACACAGTCTGGTTTCTTGGGTTTTCAGTTTAATTTTTTGTCTAGGTATTTGTTTGTTTCTAAATTGTAGTCTCTTATTTATTTATTTTCTAGGTGGTAGTCTGTGTTTTCCTTTTGTAACCACAGAGAATAATTATTTTAACGTGTTCGGTTGTTCTAGTTTTTTTTCCAGCTGGAGGTGTACTGATGTTCTAGCATATTTCCAGTGCTGACTTTTCATAGGTAGGGTTAGAGCACTTTGAATGTATTTGCAAGGCTTTGTGTTACTCTCTCAGTGGAGAGAGTTTGTGCTGCTCTCACTGATGTGACATCAGAGTTTGAACAGAATGCTTTTGTAATTCTGCTCTGTACCTGTTGCTGGGAATTTTATTGGTTGATTTGGGAATGTTCCATGTGAAAGAATAATTGTACTTCACTGGGGCAATTCTGTAACTGGGCACTACAAATGAGGCGTGCAGATGCTGAATGCTGGCCCTGTGGGTGCCTGAGCACCCCCAATATTTTTCCCTATAAGTCTGTAGATCAGTGGCAGCAAGTTCCATATTGCAGAGCTATAGGAAAACACAGGAAGAAAGTGCTTTTGTATCCTAGCTACTGCTCCAGTCTCCCACTGCTGCCTGTTAGCTGGTATCTGTCCAGTAGACTGCAGGGAAGGAGGGAGTTGCTGTACCCTAGCAGCAGCCAATGAGTAGAGTTGCCAATTCCGCGGGTTTGGGCTATTTCCCGTTCCTCTCCGTGTTTTTATTGAATGCCCGCAGGTCGTGGTTTTTTGGGCTATTTTTTCAGGGTTGGGCTTTTTTAAATCACCGTGGCCCGCGGGTTGGCTCCTTATTGCTACCTTCCTTTTTTTTCCTCAGTACTCTCTTCTCATGGCCTGCGCAGCCGTACCGTGCTTAAGTTCTTTCTCACTCAGCCAGAGGTCAGAGGAGGCGAGGGACAGGAGACAGCCGGACGCCGGACGCTGTGGTGGCGGGTCCCCTCCTAATCTGCTCGCCACTCTGAGTCATAGAGCAGATCATCAGGAGAGGGGGACCTGCAGCCACCACCAGAGAGGAGGACAGAGGCAGAAAGCGCAGTGAGTGGGTCCGGGAGTCGGGACAGAGGAAGGGAAGGGAGTCGGAACAGAGCTATGATCTGCTTCATCCATTTTGTCTTGCTTTATTGTTGGTAGCATTTTTATTTAATCTTACTTATATTTTCAAACATGTCAGCTTGTGCAGCATACAGATGTACACAGAGAAAGTATAACTTTTCATAGGTAGAGTAGTAGTAGTTGTTATAAATCATAATCAGTGTGTTATTTGGAGGGGCTGGTTACAGGGATACCCTAGCAGCACATGTTGTATTGTGAAGAGATTTTTTTTCTCCTGGTAAAGGGCCACTAAAGCAGACATCATGTTATGAGAATCAGGTCAGGTGCTCAACATTCAGAGTTTCTTTCTATTTATTTACGTTTATATACCACTTTAAACATGATTTAGGTTGAAACCTGGGAGAATGTAAAATCTTTTTCCTGTGTCTAGATCAAAAGAGAGATGGTTTGTGGAGTGGAGGAGTGGCCTAGTGGTTAGAGTGGTGGACTTTGGTCCTAGAGAACTGGGCTCAATTCCCACTGTAGGCACAGGCAGCTCCTTGTGACTCTGGGCAAGTCACTTAACCCTCCACTGCCCCAGGTACAAATAAGTACCTAAGCTGCATTGAGCCTGCCATGAGTGGGAAAGCGCAGGGTACAAAAAAAAAAACTTTAAATAATCACTGCTGGCTTTTCTTGTTCAATCCTACACCAGCACCATACATTCTCCTTTAGCTACGATACAACCCACAAGCTTTGTCATCTCAGGAATTTTCTCTCTCTCCATGCCTCTGCCCTATCTAAAGTGGGGTTAAGGAGGCTGTTGGTCCAGTTTCCTGCAAGCATGTATGACCACCTACACTTCAGAAAGACACTCAAGACCCACCTGTTTAAAAGGCATACCCTACAGACCCAACGTAAATGCCTGATATCTGCGACACAACTACACTAAAGTTCATAATGGCCTTCACTGAACTCTTCCGCTAAATATTTCCTCTATGTGGTCCTACCACATGAACATTACCCTATCACAATTTCATATTGTATTTGTATACACTGGAGTCTCCGGCACTATGTAAGCCACATTGAACCTACAAAGAGGTGGGAAAATGTGGGGTACAAATGTAACAAATAAATAAAATAACTTGCTCCTTTTGTTTTGTGGGTGGATGGATTATGAATTTGTGCTAATTATGATGATGCTGCTGATTATGGTGCTGATTGTGCTAATTATGCTGATACTGATTACAATTACCTTAATATTCACATTGACCTTGTTAATATTCATATTGACCTTATTAATACTTATATTAATATTGTGCTATTTTTGGTCTACTTTTGGGCTGAAAAACTTTTTGCTATCTGGCAACACTGCCAATGAGGAAGGCAAGTACAGCACACAGACAATGACAAAGGGAACAGACAAATTCAGATAACTTTATTGGCATTACAATATTACCTATGTTGCAAAAGTAATACCTATAGTAGTTAATGTAAAATAAAAAAAAAAAGACAGAGAGGTACGGGGAGAGAAGGAGGTGAAGGGAATGGAAAGGGGTCACAGGTTAGGAGAGACAATGCTGTTCTGAAATGCTGGAAGAGGCAGAAAGGATGTGTAAAGGGGAGAGAGGCTGGATGATGGGGACAGGGACCAATAGTGGAGCTGTGGGAGAAGAGTAGACAGACTGTGAGGGTAAGAGGAACTGAGAGAGAGCATGGGCCGTGTGGGACAAGGTTGATAGCAGGAGAAGACATGATCTGGGAGAGAGGAAGAAGATTAAGCAGACGGGACACAAGCTGCATACAGAAGAGGAGCTGAAAGAGATGGGGAGTACATGTGTGGGACTGGGAAAAGAATGGCTGAGGGAAAGGGAGTCATGGTGGAGAGAACAGAATGAAGGTGAGAATGGAGGAGGGAGTAAGACTAGAAGAAAGTGAGATGAAAGAAGTTGTAGGGAGAGACAAATATACATGTAGAAAAGAGACATGATGATAACATGGGAGGAAAACTGAAAGAGAATCCTTAAAAAGAACGAGCATGATGACCAGGGGCGTAGCTACGGGTGGGCCTGGATGGGCCCAGGCCCACCCAATCTCGGCTCAGGCCCACCCAAACGACAACGACTGGAACGGCGACTTTTACCTGAAGTCGCAGTGACGAACGGGTGGGCAGCGCTGCGGTGGTAAAAGCAACAAGGAGGCAGGTTCGACTCCGTCCTTCGCTTCCCTGCCCTCTGCGTCCCGCCTTCCTCTGACATCATTTCCTTTTGGGCAGGCGGGACGCTGAGAGGGCATGGAAGTGAAGGACGGAGTCGAACCTGCCTCCTTGTTGCTTTTACTACCGCCGCCTGCCCGCCCGTTCGTCGTTTTAACTTCGGGAGTGGAATGGAACTGAGCCAGCCTATCTCGTCCACTGTAAGTAAGGAAGACATTTGAAATCACTGTTTCCACTCCCCCGCGCAGCCGTCGCTGTTCACTTAAAACACAGCAAGCAAACCTTTGAGCTGCTGCATCCACCTTGTCGTTCTTTACAGATGGCTGGGAGATGCTGCAAAGGGGGAGAGAGGGGGCGGGGGAGACGCTGGATAGAAGGGGGAAGGGGATAGACAGAAACAGGATGGGCAGGGGAGAGAGGAGAATTACTGGACAACAGGGATGGATGGAGGGGAAAGAGGAAATTTGCTGGAGATGGATGGAGGAGAGGAGAGGGCAGGGGAGAATGGAGAGTTGCTGGACGGAGCGGAGGGCAGGGGAAGGAGAAGAATTGCTGGACATGGATGGATGGATGGGAAAGGGGAGAGAGGAAATTTGCTGGAGATTGATGGAGGAGAGGGCAGGGGAGAATGGAGAGTTGCTGGACATGGAGCAGAGGGCAGGGGAAGGAGGAGAATTGCTGGACATGGATGGATGGAGCGGAAAGGGGAGAGAGGAAATTTGCTGGAGATGGATGGATGGAGGAGAGGGCAGGGGAGAATGGAGAGTTGCTGGACATAGATGGATGGAGGGGAGGTCAGGGGAGAGAGGAGAATTGCTGAACATGGATGGATGAATGGAGGGGCAGGGGACAGAGGACATTTGCTGGATATGGATGGATGGAGGAGAGGGCAGGGGAGAATGGAGAGTTGCTGGACATGGATGGATGGAGGGAGGGGAGAGAAGTCAGGAAGGAGGTGCACATGGATGGGGGGAGGGAAGAGAGGAGAAATGCTGGACATGGATGGAGTGGAGGGCAGGGAAGAGAGGAGAAATCTTGGACAAGGATGGAGGGAAGGAAAAACAAAGGAAGGAGATGCACATGGATGGAGGGGAAGGGAGAGAGGAGAAATGCTGGACATGGATGGAGGGGAGGGAAGACAGAGGAAGTAGATGCACATGGATGGAGGGGAGTGAGGAGAAATGCTGGATATGGAAGGAGGGAAAACTGCTGAGTTTAAGGGCTGGTTTGGAACACGTTGAGGGCAGATACTGAAACTTGAGGAATGATAGGGACAGGGCTACAGATGGTAGACAGGACGCATAAGGACACAGGAGGATGGTGGACATGGTGAGAGAAAAAAATATAAAATGGAAAGAAGACACTGCATAAAACAGAAGACACTGGGACCAAAGCGAATAGATCAGACCTCAAAGATAGAAAAAAGTATTTTATTCAGAATTTATTAATTGGAATATGTCAGCTTTTGGAAATGTGCATCTGTGATATTTTGCATGTAAGTTTCAATTTTTCTGGTATTGCTGAATGCTGAGTCTGACTTCTTGAGTTAACTTTCCAGGTCAGTATTTTGCCTTCATATTTTTTAATTTCTAGTTCCTTGTGTCATGTCTGTTGTGTCATGTGTTTTTCATGTGTGATCAAGGTGCAGTATTCTGCTAGCGTGTAGTATTTGCAGCCCTTTTTGTTTTGCTTTTTTTTTCCACGAGGTAGTGTATTGGTGTTTTAGAGCCTAGTGTAATTACAGTTCTGCCTTTTCAAGCATAAGGTTGTAGCTCATCCTGTCCTTGGAATTAGTGCTGTTATGATTTAGTAAGGATATGAGTGTGTTTTTGCACAAGTTTGTGTATAGCATTTTGCAGTGGAGAGATTGTGGGATAATGTAATTATATTTAAAAATATCAATTTTTCCATTAAGTATGTATGTGGTTATACTGATGCAGGGCAGCTGTTGGGCAGACCACTTAGAAATCCATCATCAAGTGAATTCTAAGGCATTATTTTGTAGGATCCCAATAGACACTACTCATACTTATATAGACAGTGCGTGCCCACCCATATTAGCTCTGGGTCCACCCAAAATCTCAGGTCTGGCTATGCCACTGATGATGACAGATAGAAAACCAATAACAAGTAAAGACAGGTTGGAAAAAGATTTCTGTGCCAACTGCGATCAATAGCTATATTTGCTACAGTCCTTCTTAATAAAATGTCCATAGACCTTTTTTAGACTCTCTTACCCTTTCCCTATTTCTTCTTACACTGTTCCTTCTATCCTATTTCATGTAATTATAATTGTATAACAACTGATCTGGCTGTAGCCTTATCAGTGCATTACCACTTTGAGTCTGCATACATGTGGAAAAAAGTGGGGTATACATGTGCATAAATAAATAAATAAATATTTTGCCCTTCTCCTCCAGCCCTATAGTCTCCAGAATTAATATGTTATTTTACTGGAAGGACATGGGAGAGCAAGAGGGGATTCTGTCAGTATTTGATTCCATACAATGAAAAATATCTTTAAAATTGCTTCTCTTTGGCAGTTCTGAAATGCAAAGACCTATGATAGAGTCTCAAATTGAAAGGGGAATAGAGAGTAACACCATCTCCCTTTTTTCACAAACATAAAACAGTCATTCCCTTGTTACATCTCATAGGAGACAGTAGTGTTGGACTAAATGGGCTCATTATGCTGTATCATCCCAAAGAAATAGCATGGCAGCAGAAGGAAGAGGTTACAGGAGAGATGGGTGGAGTACTTTGGAAGAGGGTAAAGGGTTCTTGGTTTTGTTTTCCTCTTGGCTCAGCTACTAAACCCTGGTTTTCCATTCTCACTCCCAGCACAGCTCTGCTACAGGCTAGCTTTTGGGTGTGTGATCTGTGTGGCTGTGGAGGACACCATGAATTGGAGGGTACTGCTGTAGTGGTGTGCCACACCCATATCTTTCCCACACAGGGGAAGAGGGGAGTGGGGGGGGGGGGGGGGGGGATAATGGTGCTGGTCAGAGAATGGAGGAGAAATAAGGGCTTGTTGTTCTAGAGTCACCACTAATAAAGGAAGTGGGAGTAGGAATATGATCCTTGCCAAGAAGGGTGGGGATAAAAAAATTTGAAACGTGCAATGAATCTGCTTAGGAGGTATGAGGGATTGGTGAGCCTAGACTGCAGGGGAGGGGCACTGACCAAAGTAGAGTGAGAGGGAACCTAATGGGGGGGGGGAGTAATTAGTAGGGGGCAAGGCAGGTCAGGAGAAAGCAGAGAGCAGAGATGTATAGAATGGGGGAGTAAGCACCCTACTGCAAATCAAAAGTCAAACTGCATTGGGAGAAAGAAATGAGGAAAAGACCAAATAAGAAGATGAGAGGAAGAAGACGACGACATTAAGGCGGGGATGATCTGAGAGAAAAGAAAGAAAGTGTATGGTGTGCACAGGTTAGGTAGGGAAGAGGGACTATTGAGGACTGGATGGGAGGGGGAGAATATGAGTTGTATAGATGGACCAGGGTGGATTGGAAGGCATAGCGTGAATGTGGTGTAGACGGGTTGGGAGTAGGATGGTAAGCTGCAGTGATGAGTTGGAGTTGGGGAGGAAGAGAGACTGGTGGGACTTGCAGTGCTACCCCTAGCATTTCTTTTACCCACAAGTGCATCTGGTGTGTGCATCACCTGCTGTGCTCTTCATTTAAAGACAGCCTGACCAGTTGTGTTCACAACCCAGCATACTTTAATTTCCTTTATAGGGACTTGATAGTTTGTGCTGAGTTGAGCATTCCCAATCATTTTGAAAAGTTGCTCCTATGGGGGTGTCAACATCTGCATTCTGCACTATCTCGTGCCCACCACTGTTAACCTTGGCCCCTCCAAACAATAAGTCCCGGCTACACTGCTGGGTAGATCTGTAGATAAAGATGTTGGAGACTATATTTAGTTCTATCTTTTGGACTCATAATGGAGTATCTGCTTTTGGACTGTAACTTCCTGTTTATTAACTGCAAACTGCAAGCAAAGAGTATTTATCTTTGAAAACCACAGTTGTGCAGCCTATTTTTGTTTGGGTGGGGAAATCAGAGAGATGCTGGGAGGCCCAACAGATGACTCTGCCCACTCAGGGAAGAACGCGCTGTGAATGAGCAGTGTATGCATGGTCAGGTTAGCCGGGGATTACACACATCATTAGCACAAGGCTAATCAGGAGCTCTCTTCATGTGACATGAAGTTGTATACTAAAAGCAGAACTATGGAAGTTCTGTTTTCTATGAAAGAAACCTTGAAAAATGTCAAAATTATTACAGAAAGGAAATAGAACTAAAAGGAAGTGAGGGGAAGAAAAATGTTTTGACAGTATGTTCCCTTTAAAGTATGGCATGGTTTGGGTGCTGTTTTCTGGCAGGAAACAATGTAAAAGTGCTGACATCGCAACAGGTAAGAAGCACATCTGGAGTCTGCTTGGTTGCAATCCTACATGATGTCATATGTGAGATCTGGGTTTGATCCATGAGCCTTCTGCTCCTTGAACTGGCTGGGGCTAAGGTGCTATGGGGTAGTGTTCCAATTTCCTAGGGGGCGGGAGTCTTGGCAACTGAACAACAGTGACACCTACTGGTCTGATTCAGGGCGCGTAGAGACAAGGATCTACTGTGGAAGTCACAGTTTGTGAGTCCGGGCCAAGGATGGGTAGTTTTGTCCAAAAGTGGAATGTTCCAATTGAGCTGGAGGAACTCTAGGTCCCCTCTAAGCTATACAAAGCATATTCCCCATCATAATGTTTATGCATGCTTGCAAAAATGACAAATTTGATGGTAATATAGCCCAACAGCTGTAGTGGAACCTGTGATAGGTGTTGTAGGATTGACAGAATGGCACTGCATGAGTAATTTGATGGGAGACTATCAAATCCTTCTTTACCCACAAGCAATTACTTAGGGCTCAATTCACTCAAACTGAGGACCCAGGAACATACAGACAGAAAGAAAGAGACCTGATGGCTTTGCTGAATACAAACACTTTTAACACATTGTAAGCTTATAAGATGTGGGTTTTATTAATCATTCCTTTTGTTGAAAGTTACATCCAGGAACATATCCAAAGTGTACCAAATTAAGTTATATTTTCAAGAATTATGGATAAAAATATAATTCTTTCCAATTTCTGTTGGATTGGAAAGAATACAAATGTGAATGTAAAGGAGTATTAGTAAATGACAGCAGAAAAACATCTATTAGTTCATCCAATTTGCCTAATTCCGGTCTTACCTGGTGACACGCTGAATATGGTCCGGCAGCTGAAGCAGTGCAAGCAGTCTAGGTTGGTGAAGGAAATAAAAGAGGGAGATGGGAAAGTGGGCAAAATAAATAGGGAAATAACAGAAGTGTTTTGGAGGCTTAACTGGATTTATTTGCTTCTGTGGGGGCAGGGGATCTGGAGAGGAGGAGAGAATCTCTGGACTGTGCTAAGCTCTCACAATTGGGGGAGGATAGGCAGTTTTAAAGTAGGCTAATACATCTTTAAGAAGGGGAAATGGGACTTGAGGAGGCCATAAAAAGACTGGCCAGGGGAGAGGAAGCTGGTGAGGACATTTTCCTGGTGGAATATTATCAAGTTATGAAGAGCCAGGTAGGAGATCTATTGGCACAAGTGGTGAATGAGGTCTTGCAGGGGGAGGAGTTTCCAGAGATCATGTATAAAGCCAATGTAGTGGTCTTCCACTAAGAAGGGAAACCAGAGAACCAGAGTTACAAATAGCATTGCTTATTTGCGATATGAAGATAGTAGGTAGAGTGAAGAAGGTCCTTTCCAAAGTGATTCCTCCCAGCCAGACGCAGTTTGTGTGGGGGTGCTTGATTATGGAAATTGTCAGATGGATTTTAAACATCATCCATTGGGTGCAGAAAGAGGGGGTCCCCACCATGTGTGTTGCCCTCAATGATGAGAAGGCATTTTTGACGGAGAGGGTGGGAATGGGGGTGGGCCCTTTATGCAGGGGGTTAAGACTTTGTGTCTCCAGCCTTCTTCCAGGACAGTAGTAAAAGGACTTAGGTCAGAAGAACTGTTGAAACACCATGGCACCAAGCAGGGTTGCCACTGTCCCCCATACTTTTTGCTTGTTCATTGAACCATTGGTGGTGCTATAGAGGCAATGACAATATCCCAACTTGTGTGTATTAAGGGGGGAAAGATCATAAAATAATGTTATATGCAGATTACACCTTAATAGTGATGCAAGAGCCAGAGATGTTGCTGAAGTCTACTCAGCATGAATTAGCAGATTATTTCCAGTATTCTGGGTATACATTAAATGTGGAGAAGATGGAAGCCATGGGAGTGAGAATTGGGATGGCTACATGGGTGGGGGATTTCCAGATCAAATGGGTGAAGGGGGGCTGAAATACTTGGGGGGTAATGATCTCCCAAAGTTAGGTGACCTTTACCTGCTGAATTACCTCAAATTAGTCAAGAAGATAGATTCAGATGGTGTCTAAGGCGGATACTTTCACATTGGCTCCTTACCTTGAACTCAAAATGCTTAAGAAAAAAAGGAAGTCAGGGCACCTGAAGTACTGCACTTTAGTTTCCTGCAAACCACAATGGAGACTTTTGTGACCTTTAAGATCCGGGGATGGTTGGGGGGGAGTAGCAGAGCCCCCAGCAACATTGAGCATACTATCAGACTCATTTTTGAAAGAGGACGCCCATCTTTCGACACAAATCGGAAGATGGGCGTCCTGCTCCCAGGGTCGTCCAAATCGGTAGAATCAAAAGCTAATTTTGAACGTCCCCAATTGCTTTCCGTCACAGGGATGGCCAAAGTTCAAGGGGGCATATCGGAGGCATAGCGAAGGCGGGACTTGGGCGTGCCTAACACATGGATGTCCTCGATCCATAATGGAAAAAAAAAGGGCGTCCCTGACGAGCGCTTGGACGACTTTACCTGGTCCTGTTTTTCTTACGACCAAGGCACAAAAAGGTACCTGAAATGACCAGATGACCACAGGAGAGAATCGGGGATGACATCCCCTTACTCTCCCAGTAGTCACTACCCTCGAAAACTATCTTTAAAAATATTTTTTGGCCTGCCTCAGATGTCATACTCAGCTCCATCACAGCAGTATGCAGGTCCCTGGAGCAGTTTTAGTGGGTGAAGTGCACTTCAGGCAGGCGGACCCAGGCCCATCCCTACCTGTTACACTTGTGGTGGTAAATGTGAGCCCTCCAAAATCCACCACAAACCCACTGTACCCACATCTAGGTGCCCCCCTTCACCGTAAGGGCTATGGTAGTGGTGTACAGTTGTGGGTAGTGGGTTTGGGGGGGGGGTTCAAGGGCTCAGCACACAAGGTAAGGGAGCTAAGTACCTGGGAGCAATTTCTGAAGTCCACTGCAGTGCCCCCTAGGGTGCCTGGTTGGTGTCCTGGCATGTCAGGGGGACCAGTGAACTACAAATGCTGGCTCCTCCCATGACCAAAGGGCTTGCATTTGGTCATTTCTGAGATGGGTGTCCTTGGTTTTCATTATCACCGAAAATCAGAAATGTCTAGGGACAACCATCTCTAAGGACGACAAAAATTTCAAGATTTGGGCGTCCCCGACTCTATTATCGAAACGAAAGATGGACGTCCATCTTGTTTCGATAATATGGGTTTCCCCGCCCCTTCATCGGGACGTTTTGCGAGGACATCCTCAGCAAAACTTGGGTGTCCCTTTCGATTATGCCTCTCCACATTACTCTCCCCAAGGAGCAAGTCCCCCCAATGACTAGTGCCTTGATGCTGACATCATTACTTTGGTGCCAAGTAATCCGGAGTCTCAGTATGGGAGTGCTCCAGGGCAGGCTGAGCAGCAGCAGCTGCAGGTAACAGGGTTAGAGATAATGAATGAAGATCGAGGGCTGGCCCAACCGGACGTTACCCTGAGTGCTGCTCCAGTGATACCCTCAACACCTGAGGCTATAGTAATGTTATTTGATCCAATGAAGCTGTCTATCCTGCTTATAATCGAAAGAGAAAAACGCCTATATTGCGACCCAAATCGGGAGATGGGCGTTTTTCTGGCAAAGGCGCCCAAATCGGTATAATCGAAAGCCGATTTTGGGCATTTCCAACTGCACTCCGTCGCGGATACGAATAAAGTTGACGGGGGTGTGTCGGAGGTGGGACTGGGGCGTGGTTAGCAGCCCAGGAGAGATGGGCGTCTTTAGCTGATAATCGAAAAAAAAAAAGGCGTCTTTACCGTGATTTTGGGTCACTTTTTTTGGACCCTTTTTTTTCACGAACAAGTCCCAAAAAAGTGCCCCAACTGACCAGATGACCACTGGAGGGAATCGAGGACAACCTCCCCGGACTCCCCCAATGGTCACTAACCCTTTCCCACCAAAAAAACCCCACTTTACAAACTTTTTTTCCAGCCTGTACGCCACCCTCAAATGCCGTACCCACCTCCATGACAGCATAATATGTTTGATCCTCTCACAGCCTTTCCCTGGGTCAGATGTGGCTCTCGGGTGCACTACAGGGTCACATCAGCATTGCATTGTGGTGGGTGTAGGGTATTGGGCTCCGTGATTTCATTAGCTTGTGTTACAGTCTCAAGATGTTGGTAGTTGGTAGGCTCTTCTCCCATGGTGCTTTTCCCCCTGCCTACTGGGTCAGAGTGTGCCCTGTTGTGTTTCGGGTAGTCCATGAGGTAGTGGCCATTTTTGTTAGCCAGTTTTAGATCCCTTCCATGTGTTAGCCAAGTTAGAGAACTTAGTTCTTACCTTGAATGTGGCTGAAAGAGGGCATTGTACAGCATTCTGCCGGCTCTGACCTGCTAATCTCACTACCAGGGAGACTCGTTGCCAGTGGTGGGGCACAACCTCTGATCTGCAGTTAACTGTGAGTAAACGTGCTTATTCCAATAAAGGACGTTTTCGGACAGATTAGTCTTCAGGTGTAAACTGGTGTGCCAATGTTATACAGCAGCAACAAGTCCTAGAAGCCACTACTACTACTACTACTACTATTTAGCATTTCTATAGCACTACAAGGCATACGCAGCGCTGCACAAACATAGAAGACAGTCCCTGCTCAAAGAGCTTACAATCTAATAGACAAAAAATAAATAAAGTAAGCAAATCAAATCAATTAATGTGGACGGGAAGGAAGAGAGGAGGGTAGGTGGAGGCGAGTGGTTACAAGTGGTTACGAGTCAAAAGCAATGTTAAAGAGGTGGGCTTTCAGTCTAGATTTAAAGGTGGCCAAGGATGGGGCAAGACGTAGGGGCTCAGGAAGTTTATTCCAGGCTTAGGGTGCAGCGAGACAGAAGGCGCGAAGTCTGGAGGTCCCTGGAGCACTTTTAGTGGGTACCGCAGTGCACTTCAGCCAGGTGGACCCAGGCCCAACCCCCCCTACCTGTAACACTTGTGCTGGTAAATGGGAGGCCTCCAAAACCCACTGTACCCACATGTGGGTGCCCCCTTCACCCATAAGAGCTATGGTAGTGTTGTACATTTGTGGGTAGTGGGTTTTGGGGGAGGGGGGTTGGGAGCTCAGCACCCGTGGTAAGGGAGCTATGCATGTGGGAGCTTTTTCTGAAGTCCACCGCATTAACTTAGGATGCCCAGTTGGTGTCCTGTCATATCGGGGGGGGGGCGAGTGTACTATGAATCGTGGCCCCTCCTACGACCAAATGGCTCGGATTAGGACGTTTTTGAACTGGGCGTTTTTAGTTTCCATTATCGCTAAAAAAAACAAACGCCCAGCTCAAAAACGTCCATTTTTTCAAAAATACGGTTCGGCCCGCCCCTTCACGGACCCATTCTCAGAGATAAATGCCCATGGAGATAGACGTTTCCGTTCGATTATGCCCCTCCACGTGTACTCTGGAGGAAATAAGGCATGTTGTGGTGGCCTTGGGACAGAACCTATCACACCAATTGAGTTTAAATGCTGTTAAGCTTTTCGACTTCGAACGTAAAGTTGATAATCAAGAATCCCATTTGAGAGTTGGTAAGCTGGAGAATAACTCTCAGAGTCCAGGATTTATTAGATTCTACCGTTAAAGGCCATGGTAATTTGGTTACTAAAGTGTGAATTGCTTTGAAAATACTGTAAGATGCAGAAATGTGCATTCAGTTAATTTTCTACTCATTCCAGGGTTATCTCCCCAAGATACGTAAAAAAAAATACATTTTGGAAGTTCTTCATGTGCCTTCACAATTGATTCATGGCCTCTGTCTCTTCTACTCCGTTTATTAGCCTATAGTAATTAAGTTCTGCCTGTTTTTAGTGAGTATGACTCATGGCTTTCCTCTTCTTTATCAGTTCACCGTACAGTCGAGTTCTGTTTGCTCTATTTCCTTTGTGCCCCAGATAGTTTCCTGTTTGTGTATTTAGAGGTATATGCTTTTATGATTCTCTGTTAATGGCCTAGTTATGTACATATGCATTATTTATATTTTTATGTAGTGTTTTTAATTTAATTTGTGTGATCTGTTCATTCCAAACAGTTTTAGAGTTTTAAACTTTTCTCATGACACACTGCTTTTATATACAGCTAGATTGCTAATGTTGTTTTTATATATTGTTTCCTTATTTTATTCAATAGATGTAGTTCTTTTAGCAGTTCCCTTTTAATAGACATGATTTCGATTGTATGTTTGATATATTTTTGAGAATGAATATTTATTTCATTTGTTAGTTATACATTCATTTATTATTTGATTCTATGTTCTATGCAGCAAGATTTGTGACCCCTTAAGCAGGTGACTGCACCCACCGAAACACAGCCCATGTCAAGTCTACATTGCCGGTGCTTCTGATAAAGATTTCCTGACTTCATCCCCACAACTGATCATCATTTGTGTTATCCTCTACTCCTACTGTTACAATCGTTAACCCATATATAAATGTTGTTATATCAATTGACAAAATTGATATAAAAGCATTTAAATATGGGGGAAGATGCCAGGAATGGTCCTGGGGGTATTAGCTGAACCTCCGGCCTTGCAACTGGAGGGTTCAGGAGCAACAGGAACAGCTGCTGAGCTGCTCAAGAATCCTATGCTTGCGATGCAGGGACTCGGAGAGAGATTCGGGTATGGTAATGCCGCCGCTTCAACTTCAGAGGCCTTCCACTTTTACTTTACAAACTATATGGACAGCAATTTATTTATTTCGACATTTATACCTTGCATTTTCCAGCTAGTGTTGGTTTAACATGGCTTACATATATTTTAGGTCATGGGAGAGACTAATATTCAGGTTTTACAGATTGCATTGGGTCAGATGTGAATAGGCCTAATTTGTCAAGTGACTAAGAGGTTTCTGCTACGGAGGAATTTTTGAAGAGGAAGGACTTGAGGTGTTTGTGTAAAGTCAGGTAGTTGTTCATGTTTCTCAGGACGTTTGGTAGTGCATTCTAGGCTTTGGTGCATAAGTAAGTAAAGCTTGTCGCGTTTGTAGATATGTATTTTGTCCCTCGACAAGAGGGGAAATATAGGATGAGGTAGGTTCTTGCGTCCTTTATTGTGTTGCATGTCGGTAGATGCATGAGGCTGGTCATGTATTCTGGGGCAAGGCCAAAGATTATTCTACAGGCTACAGAACATAACTTGAAGGTAATTCGTGCCTTAGCAATCACTTGGCACTCTCAAATCGTGATTTCCTGCATATCATCCTTGCAGCTGTGTTCTGAGCTATCTGAAGCTTCCTCAGAGTTTGTTCTTTGCAGCCAGCATATATTCTGTTGCAGTAGTCGGCAATGGCTAGGACCATTGACTGGATGGAAGACTTCTCTGGGGAAACAGTTTTTTATTCACTTGAGTTCCCACACTGTGAAGAACACTTTCTTGGTGACGTTCACAGCTTGACTCTCGAAGGCTAGGTTGCGGTCTATAATATCTCCTAGGATTTTACATTTTTGTGGGCAAGGCTCTTTCTATTCAAATTGCAACTATGAATTTAAAGGTTCAAACCAACACAAATAATATTGAACTTATGAAGGTTCAGTGTGATAATGTTTCTCAGTTAGTAGCTGGACATACAGAACAACTAAAAAATATTCAGACTGTATCTTCTGTGTTGGTTAAGGAGAACACTCTTAAGATAAAAGGTGGAGAACGCATCTAATCTGTGGGTAATTAATTTTCCTAAGCTACCATATGTTTCAGCTAAGGAAATGTTTCTCAGATATTTAAAGGAAGTTCTACAAGTACCGAAAGAAATAATTCCTCCACTGAGATCTGTTTATTATCTGCCTGAATTAAAAAAGGAAACTACACAGGCCTGATCTGCTGTGGTTCACTTATTTGAAGGGGAGGTGGACTTTTTCAACATTTCTGATATTTTGGAAACCACTGAATTAGATGTGTTATCTAAAGCTATTTTGGTGGTATGTTTAGTGCTACCTCCTGACCGAGACAGGCTTCTACGGATTTTCTTTAAAAAAAAAAAGAGATGTCCCTTTTTTTGGGGTCTGCAAGTCAGAATATTTCCTGATTTGGCCAAAGAAACTAAAAAAAAAAAAAGGAAGGCTTTCCTTCTGATGCGACCTGCAGTTCTCTAGTTAGGTGCACTTTCTTTCCTCAAATACCCTTGCAAGTGTGTGATCAAGTGGAAATCAGACAAATATGTCTTCTTTGAACCTGTTCAGTTCTCAGGATTTCTAAGTAGAAAGTCTATGGATACTAGTTCATTGGTTAAAGATCCAGCAAGGACTCTAGATAAATAACTGACGTGAACCTATGCTGTTGGCAACCATGTCTTTTTGGATATGATTATCTTTTCTCTTTAAATTTCCATTAACTCTTCTCCTACTATGATATGAACTATGGGGGTCTTTTACTAAGGCACTCACGTTTTTGGCGCACGCTAAAATTGTGGGTGAGCTAAATGTTGCGATGCCAATGCATTCCTATGGGTGTCTCTAACATTTAGCGCTCCCACAATTTTAGCACGTGCTAAAAACGTGAGCACGCCTTAGTAAAAGACGCCCTATGTTATTTGGAGAACTTTTCACTTTTTCAAGTTAAAAAAAAAAATTGTTTTCTAATTTTCTGTTCAAGTGAAATGTTCCTTAGAATTATCTGGAAATTGCGATTAAAAAAAGCATTTATATACGCAGATGATATAACAATGTTTTTTCCCGTTAGTAGCTAGCAGTACTAGCGATACTACTGCTTTATCCAACTGCTTAAATTTGATTGAGTCATGGGTTTCCTGTTCACTATGACTCTTCAGGTGAACAAAGTGCTAAGATTTCTTTTTTGTTGTTGTTGAAGAAATTGAGAGTTCTTCACAAATACTTTGATCAACCAACGTTTAGACTTCTTGTTCAAAGGTCTAGTGTTATCAGAGCTTGATACTGCAACTCAGTCTACATTGACTGCTCACAATTTTTGAAACATAGGTTGCAATTGGTTCAGAATGCAGCTGTTAGGTTGATTTTTTTTTCTGCATCTAAATATGATGCACTTATACCGTTGTTTTTAGAATTGCATTGGCTCCCTATAAATGCTAGATTTGTATTTTAACTCACAAATATATTGGCGGTAATTTCCCAAAATATATGCACTTTTTTTTCAATGTTTAACTTGCAATGAGGTGCACGGTCTTAGGAACCAGCTGTTATTAACTTTTCCATCAGGCCACTCTGTCTTGGAATGCACTAATTTTGTCACCTACATCAGTTTAGGAGACAACTTAAGACATTCTTATTTGTTAAGGGCCTCTTTTATCAAGCCACACTAGCAGTTCCCGGTGAGGTAATGCTGACAAAAGCTCATTCACTCTGAATGGGCTCCGTCAGCATTGCAGTATGGGAACCGGCTTGCGGCTTGATAAAAGAGGTCCTAAGTTTAGAACCTGATCTAGGTGGTTATTCTTGGCTTTTATTGCACTGTGACTTCCTAGAGCATGCTCTAGCTCTCTTTTGTTACCTGCATTCAGGGGTGTGCTGGTAAATTGTTAAACAGTGGGCTGTTCTCTCCCAGGCAAAGTAAAAGAGAATTCAGGAGGGACCCAAGCCCACATTTTGGGATCAATTTGTTAAAGTAGCCATGGAAGAACCGGCTCCAAATTCTTAAAAACTTAACAAACGGCTCTTGAGAGCCTGTGAGAGCCCTGCTCCAGCACACCACTGCCTCATTGATCTGTATACGTAGGACTCAGATGTAATGTAAATGTCTCTAAAATATACCAGGGAAGTGGGGAACTCCTGGATTGTTTAGCTTGAACTGGAAACACTATTTGATCATTTTCAGATGGCTTATGTTGCCAAAATGTAAACAAATTTATTAATAACATTTCTCAACTATTTATGCACTTAAGAGATATACACAAGCTGTTGTTACAATTTAATGTTCAACAAAAACCTTTTAACATATCAAGAGCAAAGAAACAAAAGGGCAGCCATCTTATTTTCTAATAGCCCCCAATTCCCATAATGCACTGTAGGTCATAACAAAACACTGCTTAGAAATGGAGACTAACCTGATTCTCAGATCATATTTTGATTGCCTGCCAAACCATCTTGAGGAGTGGATTTGAAAGTTAGTGAGCTGGAGGAAGCATTTACAAGCGCTGTTGTCATCAAAAGGAGGATCTGAAGCAAGATCTGTGCCATGAGTGGTGTTAGGCAAATCAAACACCTGTGTACACATTGTCTTATACAATAAGACATATTAACAGCAACACCTATTATAAAGAACCGACACATTTTATATTTTTATGTACTTTAGAATCAATACTGTATTTTTCTTTTAAGTGCCACAGGAAAACGTTCCCTCTGCAGCATGTAGTGTAATAGTCCAACTGCAGTTCCACTGCCTGGATAGACACATCCAGGGTGGATCAGACAGAAAGATTGGCAAAAGTAGGCCAAAAAGATGACAAATCAGTTTGCTGGCACAATTGAAAAAAAAGAGCAATTTCTTTTCCCAAGGATTTAATTTCTTGCAGCTTCTAGAAAGGAAATACTTCACATACAAGCTTGTCCAGAAAAAAAAACAATTACAAGATTTTACTAGATACTTAAATGTAGCCTTTGGGGGGAAAGTTCTGCTGCATCCCATCAGACAGACCCCCTACTGATAAAACTGATGAAGTGCAGAGTGCACCTTTAACTTAGGGAGAGGAGGGGAGGGCGAGGAAGGCAAGAGCTTCTGCATCCTTTTCTTGCAGGCTGCAGAAGTTTGCACAATGTATCACACAGAGGGTCCCAGGAAGGAGCAGGAAGAACTGTGGTGTGTATTAAGTAATGTTCTCCTCACTACCACTATCTTCACTGTCAGGCTGCACTGCTGCATCTTCCTCTTCGTCTTCCTCCTCATCCCCCTTGTCTGGGTAGTTGAGGATGTGACGGTTAGCCTGGATCAAATACTGTTGCTGTTTAAAATATACCTTCAGCGCTCCTTTAATGACAATGAAGGCTATCCCACCCTGCCAGGGGACAAGAAGGAGATCAAAAAGAGAAATACAGTTACTCCTAAGTATTAAAGTCCACCTTACCATTTCATTCTCTGTATGACTTGCAGGAGGTGATGAAGGTTAAAAATAGTAGCATGATTCACCACCGTACAAATGAGCACAGATGATCCCTAATTGCAAGTGAAAGGAAAGTCACAGTGCTACTAGACATGTGCTGTGAGCTTGTGACCCTACCCTTAAGCAGTTGCCAGAGGGCTCATTGGAGGCTGTGCCAATGAAAACTGCATGGGTGATATCATGTAGCTAAAACACAAAATACTGTTAAAAATCAGGGCAATATAGATCCGTGATGGACACCTGGCAACTCAAGCAAGCAAAGTATGGGCCAAAACTGACTCAGTAAAACTTCTAGCAGCATATCTTGAAAGTCTTGTGTTAGCGGATCCTATCTCTACTTCAGGAAGCAAGTGAAAGGTGGCTCTTTAACCAGGCCTTTTAATGGAAGAAGTAACTAACTTGTCTCGCTCACACACAAGGAGTGACACGGGCTGCACATACTGCAGAAGAATATGTTTATCCACTCCTACCCTTAGCTAAGATAATATTTAACCACTCTGCCTCATGTACACCTTTCTTTAATTGTCACCTTATTCTCTAACTCCTTCTTACTCTCTTAACTTCTTGTATGTTAACCATCTCTCTGACCTATGTGCAACTTCTTTAAATTTGTCACCTTATCTATATGGTTAACCATCTCTGACCTCACGTGCACTCTCTTACCTATCTATACTGTTAACCATCTCTTTGACCTCATGTGCAACTTTCTTTAAATTAGTCACCCTTATTTCCAACTTCTCTTACTTCTTGCTATCAGGCTATTTTCGAAGAGAAGGATGCCCATCTTTCGACAAAAAATCAGAAGATGGGTGTCCTTCTCACAGGGTCGCCCAAATCGGCATCAATCAAAGCCGATTTTGGGCATCCCCAACTGCTTTCCGTTCACAGGGAACACCAAAGTTCCCCGGGGGCGCATCATGAGGCGTAGCGAAGGCAGGACTTGGGCGTGCCTAACACATCGGGCATCCTCGACCCATAATGGAAAAAAAGCATCCCTGATGAACACTTGGATGACTTTCCTGGTCCTTTTTTTTCTTATGACCAAGCCACAAAAAGGTGCCCGAACTGACCAGATGACCTCCCCTTACTCACCCAGTTGGTCACTAACCCCCTCCCTCCCGCAAAAAATGTAAAAATATTTTTTTGCCAGCCTCAAATATCATACCCAGCTCCATCACAGCAGTATGCAGGTCCCTGGAGCAGTTTTAGTGGGTGCAGTGCACTTCAGGCAGGCGGACCCAAGCCCATCCCTCCCTACCTGTTACACTTGTGAGTAAATGTGAGCCCTTCAAAACCCACCTAGAAACCCACTGTACCCGCAATCTAGGTGTCCCCCTTCACCCGTAAACGGCTCATTGGTAGTGGTGTACAGTTGTGTGGGAGTGGGTTTTGGGGGGGGGGGGGTTGGGGGGCGTCAGCACACAAGGTAAGGGAGCTATGCACCTGGGAGCAATTTGTGAAGTCCACTGCAGTGCCCCCTAGGGTGCCCAGTTGTGTGTCCTGGCATGTCAGGGGGACCAGTGCCTACAAATGCTGGCTCCTCCCACGGACCAATAGCTTGGATTTGGTCGTTTCTGAGATGGCATTCTCGGTTTCCATTATCGCCCGAAAATCAGAAATGACCACGTCTAGGGACGACCATTTTTAGACGACCTGTCAAGATTTGGGTATCCCTGAACGTATTATCGAAACGAAAGATGGACGCCCATCTTGTTTCGATAATATGGGTTTCCCCGCCCCTTTGCCGGGACGGTCCTGCGAGGACGTCCTCAGGAAACTTGGGCGCCCCTTTCGATTATGCCCCTCCACATGTTCCATCTTTGCTTATACCCTATACTGTAAGTTAAAACTGTTCTATTACATTTGTGTTGATATTGTTAAGTAGTATACTATGCTTTACTTTTGTATTGTTTGAATATTTTTACTGCTGTAATTGTCTATTGCTCATGTTTGATTTATTCTTACTGTACACCACCTTGAGTGAATTCTTCAAAGGAGGTAAAGAAATCCTAATAAATAAATATCATTCGAGCAATGAAATTTCAAAATCCATGACTACAGTACCCATCTCTAGAGAACAAGTGTACCCTATCTTTCTGAATATTAGTTGTCCTAACCATGTGACTCCTAATGAGTGCTCATACATGGGTACACATGGTTCAACTGAAAGAATAACAAAAAATCATTCATGTCGCTCTGAGTATAAGCTGCACCTGGAAAGACGCTCTGCAAAAACCCATGATTATATTCCCATAAGTACTCTAATTTTCAGATATAAAGTACATATAAGACGGAAGAAACTGCTTCTGCTACTCTTAGGGGACACTACACAAAAAAAATGTAACTACTCTTCATATTTCAAGCTGGCACTTGTGCAGAAGACCAGGACTGATCAACCAATAGTCTCTTACATCTGAGATTATATACCAATTATTTGCTGTGTACTTGTGACTGAACAGTGATTGTCTATACCAGAAATATTCACACAGCAAATTTTGCCATAGAAGTGATAAAAGGTATGCATCATTTCAAGCAGCGGAAACGATCCCCCAAGTCACATCTCTAATATACCTGCAGAAAAAGTGAGGAGTAGCGTCACTAACAATTTTGCTGTGAAACTACAAGCTGTGACTACTATTGAGTTTGCCGCAGAATTGAAGGAAATTGGACAACTAAAGCAGTCCTTACTGTCTTTAATGCCATCGCATTCTGTTTCCTAGAAAATACACCTCTGTGTTACAGTAACTCCATCCTAGAACCCTTTTAGGTTATATCCCAAGACCAACGTCCCCACTTGCAAATCTCTCAGTTCTTTGCAATTTCATGCATTTTTCAAGAATTAAAAAAAACAAAACAAACAGCTTAGCTAATTTCTCAGTTCGTAAGAGAAACAAATGTTCTTCTGTGTATAGTTGCTATTCTCAAGTTCTTGTAATAATTTCCAATAAAAAAAAAAATATCAACTAGGCTCTACTACTGAAACGTGTGTACTAAACCTGCAGATTAGCATTTGGTACATAGGCATTAAGTTTCACATAAATAAAAGTCATGGCAGATCACAAAAGAAGGTCATCTGAGGTGGTAGCTGGAACCTTGAAATGGGCTAAGGTATTTGGGATTCTAACCTCTAACTAGGCTCCATGTTCTGAGAATGTCAGACAGAGAAGCATGGAACTAGGGTAGTTTTAAGAAGGGCAAGGCAATAGGTCACATACACATCCCTGAATCAATCCACAACTGGAATGTTTCATAGTAGTACTACAGGGGAGAGAAAGATTTGATGCATGGTGTCACATGTAAAATGAACGATACAAGAAGGGACTCAGGATTACTGGCGATAAGGAATCTTCTCGTATTGACTCCACTGTCAGGGGCATAAATAATAGCTACAATGACCTTTTCCAATATGGAAGCAGGAAGAATAGATGTTACGTACCAGGAAGGTATAAGCATAAGTGAAGAAGCAGGAAAAAGTGAGAGAGATTTGACTACATTAGAGGTACAATTCCCTTTGAGGGATACAGGACCATAAAGAAGGTGTGAAGATACAGAAAATGAGGGCCAGGGAAAGGAATAGGCATGAAAATATAGAGATGAGAAAAGAGGAGAAGGAAAGGCAGATGTGAAGGGAAACAGGAGCTGAAGGATCAAGTGTTGGAGGGGCAGGTGCACCAAAGCTTTCCAGTCTGGGTAATATAATCTCACCCTTGGAGGAACTAATGGCAAGGATGGATCCTGTCACTGTAAGAGTACATAGTGCAATGGGAACTATGGCTGGGACACTGCCTTATCAGCCCTGTTCTGAAGGACAGATAGTATTGGGGACACGCGAGAAAGACTAGGTCTTTTCGGGAACACGCGAGAAAGACGAGGTCTTTAGTGAAGGATATACCATAAAAGCAAGTGAAATTGAGGGGAAGAGGCAACTGTGGGTTACCTTAAGCATGGAAAATGAAACTGACATGACCGCAGGACCTCCAGTATGGAGCTGAGGAGTTGGACAGTGGTGGAAAGTATTTATAATGCAATAGACCGGGGTGAGGTGAGGGGTTGCTGCTGCTGAGGGGACTGCAATATGCATAACAGACTTCAGCTCTATTGTTATGTATTGCCATTATAATTGGGGGATTTGGGGTTGTTCTGCTGGGGAGTTTGTTCATTCTGCTACTGTTCTTGATTTAATTATTGTCTTGTTCATCTCATTTATAATAAAAAGTAGTACTGTGTAACTGTCCCCTAATCTTTGTACCTTTTGAAAGAGTACAACAATCGATTCACTTTTACCCATTCTACACCACTCAAAATTCTGTAGACCTTAATCATATCCCCCCCTCTGCTATCTCTTTTCCAAGCTGGAGTCCTAACCTCTTCAGCCTTTCCTCGTATGAGAGTAGTTCCATCCCATTTATCATTTTGGTCACCCTTGTTTAAACCATTTTTAATTCAGCTATCTCTTTTTAAAGATATGGCGACCAGAATTGCACCCAATATGCAAGGTGAGGTTGCATCATGGAGCTATACACAGGCATTATAGTATTCTTGGTCTTATTTTGCACCCCTTTCCTATTAATTCCTAGCATTCTGTTTGCTTTTTTGGTCGCCACCACACACTCGGCAGAGGATTTCAGCATATGTTCACAATGATACCGAGATCTTTTTCTTGGGTGCTGACTCCTAAGGTGGACCTTAGCATTAGGTAACTATGATTTGGATTATTCTTCCCAATGAACATCACTTTTCATTTGTAAACATTAAATTTCATCTGTCATTTGGATGCTCAGTCATCCAACTTCCTAAAGACTCCCTGCAATGTTTCACAATCCGCATGTGTTTTAACAGCTTTGAATAGTTTTGTGTCATCTGCAAATGTAATCACCTCACTTGTCGTTCCCATTTCCAGATCATTAATAAAATGCTAAGTAGTTCAGCCTGGTGTGTATGTACTGAGGCCCAGATGCATTAAAGACATTGGTAATTCCCGTTCCCTACCGATTCCATAGCGAATCGGTAGGGAACGGGAATGCATCAACGATAGGGAATGCAAAAGAGCTACTCGTTGTAGCTCACTTGCATTCTCTAGTCCTTCGGTACCTGAGTCGGAAAATCGAGACGACCCTTTAGATTAGGCTCCTCTTCCTGGTCTCTTCAGCCAATCAAAGCGGGCTTAGCTGGCTGTTGTCAGCGAAACGCGCTCTGATTGGCTGAAGAGACCAGGAAGAGGAGCCTAATCTAAAGGGACGTCCCGATTCTCCGGCAACCAGGAAAATAGAAAAATTTCGCTGTGGAGGGGTAAGTGGCGTGGCGAAGACTAAATAGAAGGGGGGAAAAAACACGAGCGCCGGCAGAGCAAAAAACTGCGAAAAAAAAAGACGTCTCTCACAAGCGCAGGGAGAGTACGTCCTTAAAGGACGCCCCTCACATGCGCTCCTGCTTTTTTTTTTTCTTTTTTACCTTTTTTTGGGGGCCCTTTTCCTTTCCGATTCCCTCACAGGAGCCCTAACAAGAGGTCAGACCATCTCGTTAGGGTTCCTACGGTAAGGGAATCGGAAAAAACGGTAGTGCATCTCATTATAATGGGCTGCAACGGTAGTGCAGCTCATTATAATAGCTTTTCAATCATTTGCATTTCCGTTTTCGTTGCTGCTACCGTGGCAGGGAAAATGCCCTTAGTGCATGCCCGGGTGAACTACTTGCGTTTTAAACTGGCTGGAACCAGTTTAAAACGCAAGTTGTGGGCTCGTTAGGTTTTGTGCATCTGGGCCTGACTTATGCCTGTAGCAGCTCCTTTCAAACGAGGATGGCTCAGAATTCAGCCGCCTGTAGCACAAGCTTATGTTCCAGAGAAGCAAATGATAAAAACATTCTGGATTAGATGCTTCATTCAGGAGGCCCAAAATGGAGCTTCCTGAATTATGAGTACTGCTCATCTTCCACTGCATCAGTGAGTGATGGATAACTCAGTAGTGAAAGCAGAAGAACTGGATAGCAATAAACAGCAGGGTCAAGTGTCCCCTCCCCAGTCATTGCAAGCAATTTAGACATCTCTTGTTAATCAATCCTTCTGCTGCCTACAGACTGCTGTGTTTGCAAAAGCAAAACAGTTTGAACTCCAGTGTTCAGTACTGGCAACTGAGCAATGCTGCACAGATGTAAGATACAGAGGAAGATGGAAAAGCTTCCTTTGCAGCAGAGAGCACCTGAGGTCCACTTCTACAACTGCAAAACCTAGTGAAACTGAACCGAGGTTACACAAGCACTGTCTGGCAGATTTCTTCCAGATATCATGTTCTGTGCATTGGCTGTGCACATACTCACCAGGACGGTACGCTGGAGGCTGGAGTTTACCTTACGGAACATCAGCCTGCCCACCAGATTTGCAATGGTAGGGAAGACTAGAGCTCCACACAGTGTCCGTGAGATGGAGAGATGATCACTCTGAGACCATGTCTCAGCCAACATGGGGGGAGCAGGGCGTCCAATACCTGTACAAAACAAGGTGAAAAGCAATGAGAGAGGTGCTGTCTATCTTCTCAGGATCAGGTAAACCTTAGAGAAGGGGCATTCTACCAGATTACAAGAATGATTCAGTTGCCAAATGCAGGCACAGAATCTCCTCCAAGGCTGAAGCCCACTATGCTTCTTGTATATCTCTTGCAGTTGCCACCCTAGCATGAACTAGCCTGGCACCAGTTCTCACTTTCATGAAGCACTGCACCCTGCCACAGGGACCTCTTATGCTACTGTGCTACAGCTGAGCAGCAAAGCCCTGCCTCTTGCATCATTTTTCATAAGTAAAACTGCAACCTCTCTTTGTTAGCTGCAGCTTCTGCAATGTTTTTACTCCTATACCTCCTTTCTCTTAGATAACAATTAAAACATCTTTGCATAAAATCTTTTCCCATTTGTCATGAAAAGGTGTGGAGGAGTAACCTAATAGTTACAGTAGCGAGCTGAGATGTTCAAGTCCCACTGCTGCTCCTTGATATTTTCAGCAAGTCACTTAATCCACCGTTGTCTCAGGTACAAACTTACTGTACCTAACTCACCTTGAACTACAATTGATAATAGCATGAATTAAATCCAAACCATCCCTTCTATTAGGATCACCACCTATTTAATAAACCTTCTCTGATAAAGTCATGCTTCAGCTCTTCGTACTATTTTGGGAGTGCCAGATGATTAGGGGACTCTGCAGGGAATGGTGTCCCCGTAAACAGACAACAGGATGACCTCCAGGCAGAGAGGCTGCCCACAGCTAGAAAGTGAGGAAGGCTACTAAGTGGAGAAACCTACAGAAAGAAGAAGCCTACAGACAAAGCACAGGACCCTATATGGAGTAGGGGACAGTAGTCACACAAAAGAAAGCATCCTACAGAGAGCAGGAGTCCTTATAGGGCAGTGCTTCAACTAGTGTGTTGGGACACCAGTGGAAAAGACCTTGCTGTGTCACTGCTCCAGTATTCCATGGAGAACAGTCTTTTTTCTGCTACAAACCCCTGCCTCCACCACTACTACTACTACTACTTATCACTTGTACAGGGCTACTAGACATACGCAACGCTGTACATTAAACATGTAAGAGACAGTCCCTGCTCCACAGAGCTTACAATTTAATCAAGACAGACAAATATAACAAATAAGGGATAAGGGAATACTTAAGGTGGGAATGATAAAACAAGACATGGGTACTGAACAAGTGAATAGGAGCCTCAAAAAGGTAGGTTTTTAGCCTAGATTTGAATACAGCCAGAGCTGGAGCTTGACGTATTGACTCAGGAAGTCTACTCCAGGCATATGGAGCAGCAAGATAAAAGGAACGGAATCTGGAGTTGGCAGTGGAGGAGAAGGGTACAGGTAAGAGAACCCAATGAATAGAGTTCGCAGGGAGGAGTATAGGGGTACTGAGGAGCTGCAGAGTGAATGCACTTGTAAGTCAGTAAGAGGAGTTTGAACTGTATGTGGAAACAAATAGGGAGCCAATGAAGTAACGAGGAGGGCTAATATAAGCGTAGCAACACTGGTGGAATATAAGTCGTGCAGCAGAATTTTGAATGGATTGAAGGGGAGAGAGAAGGCGTAGTGGGAGACCTTCGAGAAACAAGTTGCAGTAGTCTAAGCATGAGATGATAACAGTGCAGACAAAGGAAGAAAGGATAATAGTTGTCAGGCACTCTCTATACAAAAAGAAGGCAATGGTATGAGTGTGACTAGTGCAGCCAGTCCTCCAATATGTGGGACTGAGGGGGACAGGCTGTTTTAGCCATCTTCCCAAAAATCACACTCTTCTCAACGATTCTCTGCCCATGCACACCGAACACAGATAAAGGGTCTCCAGTAGGTGGCTTAAGATTTTCTCAGCTTTTCCTGGACAGCAGCAAGCTACCACGCAAACAAAAATATATTTAATTTAACATGGTCATTTATAGACCACTTAACCAACCAAAGAAGAAGCCTACAGACAGAGCAGAGGACCCTATGTGGTGGAGTAGGGGATATTAGTCACATGAAAGCGGCTGCATGATGCAGAAAGGGATGAACCTCGAGAGCAGAGAGCAGTAACAAGAGGGGAGGGATGAAGCTAGAATATTCAACCCCGGGCTACAGCTGTAATTCCTGTGGGAGATATGTGCAGAGGAAAAGGAGGTAACATCAGCAATGCAAACTAGGGCAACTTTTTCTTCCCAAAGTTCATGCTGCTACGTGATCTGAGGCAGGTGTGAGAAGACAGGAGAGCAAAGGATGTAAAAAAGAGACAGAGTAGAGCCCAACCAAACCCAGGATCTTCTGTTTCTGCCAAAACTGAATCTTCAACTGAAACTGGCTTTTCAGTTTTGGTAGAAACCTGCCTCCCCCTATTCCCTCCCAAAAACAAAACTGCCCCTCCCTCCCCCATGCCCAACCAAAAAAGCCCCCCCACAGGTGACCCCCTCGCTCTCCACCCCCCCCCCCCCCCCCGGCAATCACTCTCCACCTCCCCATCCAACCTGACCACCTTTTAGGCTTTCCCCAAGTCTACCTTAGGAAGCCCTGGTGGTCTAGTGGCCTCTTTGGGGGCAGGAACAAATCCCACTCATTCCTGTTCCATGCCACTGCTTCATCTTGTGAGACTGCCGTGGGAGATCCCAGCAGCAAGTCTCCTGCCCGTGCTGGTCCAATCACAAAATGGCTGCCAGGACCTCCTACAGCAGTCTCAGCAGCCACTGTGATGGAGCAGCACCACAGGGCAGGAATGAGTGGGGTTCGTTCCTGCCTCCAAAGAGGCCTCTAGACCACCAGAGCTTTCTAAAGTGGGCCTGGGGTGGGCCTACAGGTGGTCAGATAGGATGGGGACAGGAGAGCGTTTCTGTGTAAGCCAAAAATGCACAGGAATTTTCAGCCAAAACCCTAACCCAAATTTCAGTCAAGTTTTGATGCCAAATCTGAAACCAAAATTTGATCAGCCTCTAAGGCAGTACAGAGCCTAAGACATGTGGTTCTGGTGCTGGGGAGTGATTGTATGTGGGAGTGCGGTATGGAAAGACAAGGGCACAAGAGCTGCAGAGGAGGAAGATGTATGTGAAAGAAAGCCAGAAACTGTGTTGGAGGTTATGTGTATGAGAAAGAGAGTCTTAAGTGGTGACAAAGGTAGGGAAGGAGAGAGGGAGAGACCGAAGCTGAGGGACAGAGGTGGTGATAGGAGAAGAAGAAACCCAGTGAGAGGGAGGAGATGAAACACTGAGAGGAGCAAGTACTGGACGAACTGGAGGATGAAAGATGGTGAAGGAAAGAGGAGGTGTGAGATCCAAGTGAGTGAATACAGAGTGAAGAGATGGTGATACAAGGGAGATATTTAGAGGCAAAAAGAGAGAAATGGATAAGGGAGGAATTGATGAAGACTGGTGAGAGAAGAAATGTAAAGTAGAAAGAAGAGCCTGGACAAGGAATTAGGAAGATAAAGACAAAAGGAATTCTTTAAGACTCTAATGTATGGTGGCATATCATTTTCTATTGAAGGGGAAAAGGGGAATTGGAGGAGGGGCAAAAGGGAGCTATGTTTACTGTTGTTTGCTTATGCACATGATTAATTCCTTTGTTTGTTTGGATTTTTTCTTTATCATTTGATAACAGAAATTAAAAAGTTAAACATTAAACAAAGACAAGAAGGAAAACATAAAAAAATACAAGGGACTAAAATAATTAAAAAAATACTCCCAGACAACAAAGAGAGAAAAAAAAAGCATTTTATTTTCAGTTTGGTGACAGAAATATGTAAGACAGTGATCTAGCTGACGTATGGATCCTACAGTAAAGTGGATATGCCAGAATTCTGTTCAATATTTCTAACAATGTATTTCCTTCATAAAATTTGCATGGACCAAATACACGGATTTTATTGGATTCTTTTTATCCAATGTATAATTAACATCGAGATAAAAGCACATTTTAAAAATGTGTCAATATTGAGAGCAGATTACTATAATTTTCCATGGGAACAGTCTGCTGAGCTTTCCCCTACCCAACTCTAGAATTAACTGCTTACTTATCACTGGCACTACAGGAACCAGAGCCTACATCAGGGTGTCCAACCTCAGCCCTTGCCAAGTTGGGTTTTCAGGATTTCCCCAATTATATGCATGAGATCTATTTGCATACAATGGAACATGCGTATTCATTGGGGAAATCCTGAAAACACGACTGGATTGCGGCCCTCGAGGACTGAGGCTGGACAACCCTGCTCTAGATTCACCTTCCTGAAATCTGGTAACCACACCTTCCTTCCCTCTTTCCTGCTGGCAGGAGGAGAGCAGTGTTTACCTATGTGCATCTCCTCTACTGGTTTCCATACGACTTCTGCAAGTGTGAGGCCCTGTAATCTCAAGAAACAAGACCTATAGGGCCTACATGGCTTGGAGATGTAGCCTAATGGTTAGAACCAGGGAGCCAGGTTCAGTTCTCACTGTGGCTCCTTGTGATCCTGGGCAAGTCACTTAACCCTCCACTGCCCCAGGTACAAAACCTAAATTGTGAGCCCACTAAGGACAGGAAAGTGTACCTGTATGTAATATGTAAACTGCTTTCATTGTACCATAATGAAATCTTATGCTACACTTTCAAGCTTTTTCAATCTTTGTGGCACCCCTAACCATGTAATGCATGACCCTTACTTCCCACCTGCCTCTCTCTCATCATTAGAATCTTGATAGGTAGGAAGTAAGGATCATGCAAAACATGGTTAGGGGTGTCACAAAGATTGAAAAAACTTGAAAGTGTACCATAAGATTAAAAAAGAGAGGAGAAGCACTGATATAGAGAGTGGGAGACTATAGCCCAAGAAATTAGCAAGGATGGGGGACAGGCAGACAACCCAGAGAAAGAAAACAGGTTAACTTACAGGGAGCATGGTGGGGGGTGGGGGTCTACTGCCAGAGCACAAGGGACCTGCAAGAGGGGGAATGTAACAATTCTATACTTGCTCCATAATGTCACTAAATATTTTTTAACTGAAGATCTGGGGTTTTAAACTGGTAACCTTTTGGCTCTAAACCACCTCCCCTCCTTAGCTAAGCTATGAATACCACCTTGTCTACTTTAGACATATTGCCTTTGCCTATCCCCTTCATATTGTAATTTGTCACTAGGCTCATATCCTAAAGCACAAGAGTCTGATGCCACTTTGGAAGCCAGTGTTATAGCACTTTAGTCAACTTATTAAAGACCTCCCCTTAACCATGAGCCTCAGTTCTGGCTGGGCAGGGCTCCAAATTCCTGCTTCCAGAGTCACACCCCTCACCTGGCACCAGCACGTTGAGGGCCTGCAGTTTGCTGGAATATTTCCGCCACACACGCAGCACATAGTCCTCCCAGCGGATCATCTTCCCCAGTGTCAACATGACAGGGATGGTGGGCAGCCCCATTAGCAGGAAAAGGGGGTCTGCTCGCTCCATCACATTTAGTCCCTTCTTATGACCAACTACCTGCAGCGGGAAAGGAAGAAAGGATAATAGTAGTTAGGCATTCTCTATACAAAAAGAAGGCAATGGTATGAGTGCGATTAGTGCAGCCAGTCCTCCAATATGAGGGACTGAGGGGAACTGGCTGTTTTAGGCGTCGGGCCCCAAATCACACTCTTCTCTATCATTCTCTGCCTATGCACACCAAACACTGATAAAGGGTCTCAGTAGGTGGCTTAAGATTTTCTCAGCTTTTTCTGGACAGGGGAAAGCTACCAGGCAAACAAAAATATATTTAATTTAATTTAACACTAGTAAGAAATGCCCGTTTCTGGCAAAAATGAAACGGGCGCTAGCAGGGTAATCCCCCCTCCCCCGTCCTCCCTCCCTCCCGAGTTGCAGACACCCCCTCCTTGCCTCCGTTCCGAGTTGCACACCTCTCCTCTTCGTCCCTTCGTCCCTCAGTGACGTGGTTGCGAGGGCCGCCCCGCCCTCAACGTCATCACGTTTTGACGTGAGGGCCGCCCCGCCCTCAACATCATCGCATTTTGACGCAAGGGCGGAGCTACAGTGACTGGAGCCTGCAGGCCAAACCGGATATCTCGGGCGCCTCAAGTTTCCGGCTTGAGGCTTCAAAGTGCCTTTTATATATATAGATGGTCATTTATAGGCCACTTAACCAACAATACTCAAGGCAGCTCTCAAGGAGAGGTTATACAAAGTTACAGTACAAAGAAATAAGTATAACAGAATTACTAACATCAATCATGTTTCTAGATAGGTATAACAAAATTTCTGAAGTCAGTACAACTTGAAGCAAATATTTATGAAAAAGCCCAAGTCTTTCAAGCACGTCTAAAGCCAGAGTAATTTGGAAGAGTTCTTAATTCCACTGGCAAGGCATTCCAAAGTATAGGGCCTCTGCCTGAAATGATATGATTTTTTGGCTCTACTGAACAGCTTTTCATATTAGGAATTTCGAGTCTCAAGTCTGAACGAACCTGAGCCTCGATGGATTAAGCACAGAGATAAAACTAATAATATATTCTGGGCAGAGACCATGTAATATTTTAAAAATTAAAATCAATAACTGAAGCTCAGTTCTGGCCTTTACTGGAAGGGCAATAAAAATAAGACATACAGTCCCCAAAAGAGTAATATTAGGAGAAAAGGTTTCAATTTTCTCATGATTCTGGTTTCATTTTGTCTCTAACTCACTCCTATTCTCCGAGTTACTTTCTCACTGCCACATGTTCTGGACCCTCCTGGGTGTCTTTGCTCCTCTAAAGTGCCTTTGAGTTAACTGGGATCTACGCTGTCTCTAGGCTCTGCTCCTTCTCAATCTCTCTTTCAGCAATCAGCTGTTTAGGGCTTGCGACAAATCCTGGTTAAATTCCCCCTCTCCATTCTCTCGCGCCTCTATGCAGTCACTCCACACAACAGATAAGCCCCTACTCTCTCAAAAGGACTTTTCTACTTATAGTCCAAGTTACTCATGACCCCTCTTTGCTCAAGGTTAGCAGGATGCACCTGGGACTTGGATTCTAGCTCCTCTTACATTGTCATTTATACATATTCTCAAAGTCCATGGCTCCAGTCTTTCTCCCACTTCTGAGAATATGGAACACTAGCAGCTTCAGTCTCCTCCTCAGATGAAGGATCCTCCCTTCTGATCCCACTCCTTACTAGAGGCTGACCAAATATCGGTGTTGAAATTGGCCCGAAATCTGAGTTTGGTCATGCCTCAGTTTCAGCTGAAAATGTCAGTGCATTTTTGTTCTGAAACCAAACCTCCCCCCCCCCCCCCCCACCCCACACATACCTGCAATCACAATGTGACCACTCTCTGCCCACCACCCTCCCCCGGTCCAAAGGCCCTCCCCAAGCCTACCATTTAGAAGCCTTGGTGGTCTAGCTGTCTCTTCGGGGCAGGAGAACTCCCCAGTTGCTGTCAATTCCAGCTCCACAGTCAAAATGGCTGCTGACACACTGTGGGAGGTTGCAGCAGCTATTTTGAAAATGGATCCGGCATACACAGGAGCGCCTGGGAATCGCACCTGCCCCAAAGGGGCCATTAGACTACTAGGAATTCTAAAGAGGTTTTTTTTTTTTTTTGGGGGGGGGGGAGGGTTGTACTTGGGGCAACAGAGGATTAGGTGACTTGCCCAGGGTCACAAGGTGCTGCAGTTGGAATCTATCCTGGTTCCCCTGGTTCTCAGCCCTCTGCATTAACCATTAGGCAACTCTTCCACTCCTAGCAGTTTGGTGTTATCTCTCTTCAGTTTTACTCAATAGGAAACAGTCTAAGACTACATTAATAAAGTATTAAAAAGAATTGGCCTCATGCTTTACTCATATAATGTACGACAAAAGAATAGATTAATACAAATAATTTTATTTTCGCTCCAAACAATTATAATCAGCCTTCTAAATAATTACATAAAACAGAAAAACCCTTGGAATGAACATTGTTCTCCGATCTAATTACTCCTTCTCATTATATATATATACTTTCCAAATGTTCATAAATGATTATATATAGAAGTTAATAGTCCATGATGAAGATATCAATGATGTTCGTTCAAAACAACGGAGAAACAAGCAACCTCCTGTGTTACTGAATCCATTGAAGTTTACAAACAATATTGTATAGTCATCAAATTTGGATAATCCAAATCATCAGGGCAATTATATTCCATATATGATCAACTTCTTCCAACAAATTAAATTGCAATCACTGATGAAACCAGATGCATGAAACAGCTGTGTTTCGCCACCAGGTGTCCTCAGGAGCCGCTCAATGTCCACAGCTTAACTATGGTTTTTATGGTTCTCCTAATCATATTTACAGGACTTCCTTGTCGGACAGTTACAAGAGATCACAACTGCCACAGCATGTTGATTATAATTGTTTGGAATGAAAATAAAATTATTTGTAATAATCTATTCTTTTGTGGTACACTATAAGAGGCATTTTTGAAAGAGAAGGGCGCCCATCTTCCTACACAAATCGGGAGATGGGCGTCCTCTCAGGGTCACCCAAATCGGCATAATTGAAAGCCAATTTTGAGCGCCCTCAACTGCAGTCCGTCGCAGAGATGACCAAAGTTCATGGGGGCGTATTGGAGGCATAGCGAAGGGAGGACTGGGGAGTGCTTAAGAGATGGGCGTCCTCGGCCGATAATGGAAAAAAGGGCATCTCTGAAGAGCATTTGGTCGACTTTACTTGGTCCATTTTTTTTCACGACCAAGCCTCAAAAAGGTGACCAAACTGGCCAGATGACCACCGGAGGGAATTCTCCCCTTACTCCCCCAGTGGTCACCAACCCCCTCCCACCCTAAAAAACAAAATTTTAAATTTTTTGCCAGCCTCTATGCCAGACTCAAATGTCATACCCAGCTCCATGACAGCAGTATGCAGGTCCCTAGACCAGTTTTAGTGGGTGCAGTGCACATCAGGCAGGAGGACCCAGACCCATCTCCCCCCTACCTGTTACACTTGTGCTGGTAAATGTGAGCCCTTCAAAACCCACCCGAAACCCACTGTTCCCACATGTAGGTGCCCCCTTCACTCGTTAGGGCTATGGTAGTGGTGTACAGTAGTGGGTTTTGGGGGGGGTTTGGGGGGGATCAGCACCGAAGGTAAGGGAGCTATGCACCTGGGAGCAATTTGTGAAGTCCACTGCAGTGCCCCCTAGGGTGCACGGTTGGTGTCCTGGCATGTCAGGGGGACCAGTGCACTATGAATGCTGGCTCCTCCCACGACCAAATGCCTTGGATTTGGTAGTTTTTGAGATGGGCGTCCTCAGTTTCCATTATCGCCGAAAACTGGTGACGACCATCTCTAAGGTCGACCATCTCAACATTTAGGTCGACCATCTCTAAGGTCGACCTTAATGTTGAGATTTGGGCGTCCCCGACCATATTATAGAAACGAAAGATGGACGCCCATCTTGTTTCGATAATAGCGGTTTCCCCGCCCCTTCATGCTCAGGAAAACTTGGGCGCCCTGTTCGATTATGCCCCTCTATATCAACATATTGAAGATTAGTTAAATTGAAATTCCTGTTCTTTGTTGTATTTGTTAGCCCATGCTTTACTCACCATATACACAGTTATACCGTAATCACATAGTAACAAAATAAATATAAACATTCCATCTCAACCAATCCATTTTATTTCCCATCTTTTCTCCTAAGCTGCACTCCTGCAGCACAGAGGCAATGTTCCACACTCTGGCTTGTAAACAGGACTCGTCTTATTAGCTACTTCAAACTGTAGAGCACAGAAAGCCTTCACAATTCTTCATCTCATGTATCATGAATAAAGCCATGGACCAGCATAAATAAGCAAATGACCTCCAAGTAGATATCAAATTATAGAGCATTCAGCTACAGTCAAGCAGGCTTCACTCCACCCAGCAGAGCTGGGATGCATCAAATTTGCTGGTCAGGCTCAGTTGATGTGCAAGGCAGCTACTTGGTATTCAGTAAACACCTTCACTACACACTAGTATCTTAACCATTCTTCCTGATCTGATAGCGCCTTCCTACAGACTGTTTATTTATTTCACATGCTTAATATATTGCAGGGGGCCTACCACAGCCTTCAAAGCGGTTTACAAAATTCAATTAAAAAGAAAAGGAGAAGGTGAGAAAAAGAGAGGCAGAATTGGTCAAGGGAGAAAGGGAAACTAGAAGAGCAATGTACACAAAGCAGTTATGGTGGGAGAGTAAACGTGTGTCTGAAGAGGTGAGGTGATGCATTTCAACTCCATCCCCCTTTCAAACTTCTCTATCCAGGATGCTGTACATGATCCCCTATTACAGGTAAGCAACTCCACTAACTGACCTACCTTGGTCCATGTTATACTACTACTAGAACTTATCATTTCTAGAGCACTACTAGATGTTGTTATTCAATCAGACATACTAAAATTGTCTCAATATTTACGGATGGAAATCAGACTGAAATCTGTTCAGTGCTTCAGAAGATTCCAAAAAAATTTGTGGCTGACTATAAATTATTTGTTCTACTGACGGTTAAGAAAGGCAAGTTAGAGAGGGGACAGTAATTCTCATAGGAGTCTGAATTTAGTGTTGCTTTCTTTCTTTCTTTCTTTATTGCATTTGTATCCCACATTTTCCCACCTCTTTGCAGGCTCAATGTGGCTTACAATACATCATGAATAGTGGAAATAAGAAGAGAATAAACGTTTGGTATTACAGAAGGATTTTGGGTTACATGATAATGAAAAACATGATAGTAATATAACAAGAGAACATTTTAAGACAGTTTTGGATACATGTGGGGGAGTTCACATGTGTTAATCTTTGTGGTATGTCCTGTTAAAGAGATGGGTCTTCAGTATGCGAAAGTTGGTTAGATCACAGATCGTTTTTAGATTGCGCAGCAGCGCATTCCAATTTGTGTGCTCATATATGAAAAGGTTGATGCGTGCATTCGTTTGTATTTTAGACCTTTACAGTTGGGGAAATGAAGATTAAGGAATGTGCGAGATGATTTTTTAGCATTCCTGGGTGGTAAGTCTATCAAGCCTGACATGTAGGCTGGGGCTTCGCCGTGAATGATTTTGTGAACTAGGGTGCATATTTTGAACGTGATGCGTTCTTTGAGTGGGAGCCAGTGTAACTTTTCTCGTAGGGGTTTAGCAGTTTCATATTTTGATTTTCCGAATATGAGTCTGGCTGCTGTATTCTGGGCTGTCTGGAGATTTTTTTAGTATTTGCTCTTTGCAGCCAGCGTAGAGTGCATTACAAAGGTCTAGGTGACTGAGTACCAATGATTGTACCAGGTTACGGAAGACGGTCCTTGGGAAGTATTGTCTTACTCTTTTTAATTTCCACATTGAATGGAACATCTTTTTGGTTGTGTTTTTCGCGTGACTCTCAAGCGTTAGGTGTCGGTCAATGGTAACTCCAAGAATTTTTAGGGTATCCGAAATTGGTAGATTCAGTTTTGGTGTGTTGATGGTGGTGAATTTGTTCGTATTGTGTTGAGAGGTGAGTATTAGACATTGGGTTTTTTCTGCATTAAGTTTCAGCTGAAATGCATCTGCCCATGAATGAATGATGTGTAGACTTTGGTTGATTTCGTTGGAGATTTCCTTTAAATCTTGTTTAAATGGGATGTAGATCGTTAAGTCATCAGCGTATATGTATGGGTTGAGGTTTTGATTTGATAGTAGTTTGGCCAAGGGTATCATCATTAGGTTACATAAGGTCGGTGAGAGGGGGGATCCCTGTGGAACTCCGCATTCAGGTGTCCATGTGGCTGATGTACTCGAATTTGATGTCACTTGATATGATCGTGTGGTTAGGAACCCTTTGAACCAGTTGAGAACATTGCCTCCAATTCCGAAGTACTCAAGGATATGTAGTAGAATTTCATGATCAACCATGTCAAAGGCGCTAGACATGTCGAATTGTAGAAATAGTATGTTCTTGCCGGTTGCAATCATTTGTTTGAATTTAGTCATGAGCGTGACCAGTACTGTTTTGGTAAAACAAATGTCTTGCTCAAGACAATTAGGCATTAATATGTTAATGAGAGCAGTCAGTCTCATTAAACAGGGTCCATCAACCCTGTCCTTGGGACACACCATGCCAGTCTGGTTTTCAGGATATCCACAATGAACGTGAACAAGATGGTTTATGGTTTATTGCTTTTAATATACTTCCTTTTGTGGGTTACGGCAAGGCAGCGTACAATAAAAACAAAATTCAAAAGCCCTTACCAACACCTATTTACTAAGTAGTAAGGGTTCCCGCACTAACCACGAACTAATTGGTTAGTGCCCTGAGATGCAGCTGCACTAACCAATTAGCCAAGGGCAAGCCTACTCTTCGTCCCCAAAGACGCCCCCAGCATTAAAAAATATTTTCAATTTCTTAGAACGTGGGAAGTGTGCACTGATACCCAAACTACTATGGGACGCATCAGCGCACCCTATGGTAGACGTTTTTAACCTGTGGTAAGCATGAATTAGTGCTTACCGCAGCTTAGTAAAAGGACCCCTAAAATAGGAAAGATGAGGGCAGTGAAAAGTAAGAAATAGGTAGGAGAGAAAAAAAGAATAGAGATGTTGCTAGTTTAGGAAAGGTGTGATGCGTTTGAAATCAGGTGAGTTTTTTAACTGGTTTTAAATTTTGGGTAAGACATTTCTAAACGAGGGTGTTTTGGTAATGAGTTCCAGAGGAAAGGTGCTATGTGAAAAATTGTGGATGATCACATAGATTCCAAATTAATGGAGGACAGGGGAGGGAGGTGGCAGTCATCCAAAGAGCGAAGAGCACAAGGAACGATATGCGAGGACGATAAGGGAGCATTAGAGTACAGAATCTTGTGAGCTAAAATAAGCACTTTGAACCTTGTTCTATAGGTGACTAGTAGCCAGTGATGTTTCTTCAGGAGTGGGGAAATGTGATCAAAGCAGCTGGCTTGACAGAGGATTCTGACTGCTAAATTTTGTACAGATGGAAGTCTTCGTAGAAGAAACTGGAATAGCCACTGTATGCAGATGTTATCTCTTACATATTCACTACTCACATATCGCACTAATTTGTGGTTCTAAACAACATTCTCATTATATTCACCATATTTATTCCACATCTTAAAATTACATACATCCATAGACCATCTCACATATTACTCAAAGCTGTGCTTTACCCCAATAACACACTCTCCATATCCCTACTGTTGAACATAATTCTCACATTTATGTAAACGACATCAGTCCATGACGCAGTAATAACTCCGCATCAGTTCAAACCTCAATGTCCTGATAGTCCACAGTCCATTAATGATCACCTTCTCGTGACTTCACACTCCAATAAATGGTTTATCAATCAAAATTGTTTTCTCAAGCAAGGAAACTATCCGATGAAATCATCCCAACAGAACCCCATTACAGGGTCAGATTTCCAGAGGTAAGCAATCAACCCGCTGTGATTTCTATCCCTCAGCGGATATTACTTTATTCCAGCTCTTTATCCATACGGAAATAGCCTGTGGTCAAGTGCCTCTCGTTCATGCACCATTCATCTCAAATTGGTCCCGGTCTCAAACTGGTCCCAGTCTCAACACAGGCCGTGTTTCATTTTCTCTTCATCAGGAGACCTTTCTCAGCTACATTATAGCTCCTAGGCACACCCGGGATCCTCTCTGTCTCCGATTACACCTACTACTCACTAGAGTTATCCTGAAAACCCAACTGGCTGGGTGTCTCCTGAGGACTGGGTTGAGAATCCCTGACCTAGATGGATCTGAGGGGTAAAATATCTACAGTTGATATTAAAGATATTTCCTCAAAACTCACCCAGTAAAGAATTACATTTTTATGAATAAGATTGACATACATGTGATAGGTGGGCCTGGCATTAGTAGAATATTGTAAAAAAGAACAAATTCCAAGAGGATTATGGGTAAATTTGGCTCTTCAAATGTTTAAAGAATTAGAGGAATTCATTGATTCCTGGAACAGAATACTAAATAAATGTTCATTAGACTTAATGTTGTTAATTATACAATGGAGTAAAACAGTGATTAATGAAGAGAAAAAAAACAGTAGACTGAGAACTTGGCAATCTGAAATCAAAATTGGGGAGTCGGTTTCCATACTTCTTCATGAGATTCTTCAAGTTCATCAAGCAGCGGTGACTCATCTGATGGCTTTTTAGCAACAAGAAGAGGCAATTACAAAAGATTTAGCAACAATCGAGGAGCAAGACGATCTTGTCCCCAGACACAGAACAAGAACAGAAAATGTCAATGGTAGTTAACCTATCTTCAAGAGTTTTGAATCATGCTGAGGAAAGTGTTTTATCAAAAGAACTTTCTTTTGTCCCATCTAACCATTTTGATGATTTTCAATTTAAAACTGTTTTTGAGAAGTTTATTAGATCTTTACAATTACGTTTATATTTTGTTTTTTCATCTGAGGAGGATAATGTAAATCTTCAAAATAAATCAAATTGGATACCACCCGGTCCCCTTGATTCAACTATAGCAACCTTTTTTTGTTGTTGTTGTTGTTACATTTGTACCCCGCGCTTTCCCACTCATGGCAGGCTCAATGCGGCTTACATATTGTATACAGGTACTTATTTGAACCTGAGGCTATGGAGGGTTAAGTGACTTGCCCAGAGTACCTTTCCGTCAAGTAGTTTTGAATGAAGTCTCAAAGGAAAACTTTAGCTTCAGAATAACAACCTAAATCGTAAGGAAAGAGAAGCTTCATAGGCGGTCGGTGGCCCAACTGTTTGGGGAGGATAAAGGGGGCGGGGTTAGGGGTGGGGCCAGGGGGTGGAGCTTAAATCCATAATTGTCTGATAACACGCAGAAAAAATAAATAAATAAAAATAAAAGTCACAATTAATACCTTTTATTAAATGTAGATATTAGATATGTATCATATGTCAAAGAATAAAGTGGTTGCTCAAAGCATATTCTAACAACAATCGCTCAACTGCAAAACACTATGCACAACTTTGTCCAAAAACACACTCAGAACCTTACTGTACCATAAATATTACACTGGACAGACCTAATACACCAATATACGGAAAATGCAGACTGTCAACAATAAGAAACATTAGATCATATCATCACAATTCTCATGTAGAGCCACAAAACACCTAATTCATGTTTAATGTGGGATAAAATGCCATAAATAAGTAAATAAATATAAACTTTTAATGTTGAGCACCTGATTCTCAAAGTGGACATATTCCAAACACTATAATGAAAATAAAATGATCTTTTCTACCTTTGTTGTCTGGTGACTTTTTCTGATCATGCTGGCCCAGTATCCGTTCTGCTACTATCTGTCCTCAGTGCAGGTCAGGAAGTCATCCTCCTTAAATATCTCCCTGGCAACCCAGGACACCTCCAGCCAACCCTCCCTGCTTTCCCAGCAGTAAGGTAAACAAACCATAAACCAATTTCTACAACTGCTAGAGGGCTTTCACTGCAGCTCCTGCTGTGAGGATGGAGGTAAATCAACAATTTAATCCCCTCAGAGCAGCTGGACTCCACAGCTGATCCATTCTGCTGCAGCAGGGGGGAGACTTAGCCTCTCCAAGCCTCTTATACCGGGTGCCTATGAGAAGCTATTAAATCTTTACAAAGTGATCAGTCAAAAGTAATCAAAAAAGCTAACAAGGGAGGCGCAATAGTTATCCTTAATAGGGTAGACTTTATAAAGGAAGCAGAACGTCAATTGAATGATTCTAGTACATATAGGAAATTAAAATTAGATCCTATATTAAAACTTCAAAAGAGGATTAATGTTGTGACTCATGAAGGCTACAAAGAAGGTTTTTTGCGAAAGGAGGAATTTAAATTTTTGAATAATTTGCATCCCATAATTCCTGTTTTTTATTTCCTAAAATCCACAAAAGTTACGAGAATCCACCTGGACATCCAATACTCTCCTCACGTGGTTCTCTTTTAGAACCACTTTCAATATTTGTGGACTCCTTTTTAAGAAAGGAAGTTGAAAATCATAAAACATATATTAGAATATTAAAGATACAACACATTTCCTCAACATTTTGGAGAATACCCCGACTGGTGAGAAGAGATATCTAATGATAACCCTCGATATTGTTTCCCTATATACCTCAGTACCTCAAGATGATGCCCTTAACTTGCTGAAAGCTGTACTTGATCGACGAGAAAGACCTCGGAAAGTTCTGATCGAGTTCATTATTAGTGTTGCACGATTAGCAATGAAAGAACATTTCTTTCTATTTAATGAACAACTGTACCATCAAATTTCTGGAGTGGCTATGGGTACGACCGTCGCATCATCTGTGGCATCTCTTTTCATGAACAATTTTGAGAACCAATGGATTTTTCATTCAACATTTCTGGAATATATTTATTCTTGGAATCACTATATTGAGGATGTCTTTTTGCTTTGGACTGGCAATATCCAAGAATTTGCATCTTTTTTCCTTTGGTTAAATCCATGTAATCCTAAAATTCAATTTACACATAATCACTCATATTAATATCACCTTTCCTGATGTAGAGATTGAACTGGACTCTAGTGGATTTATTACTGAAGTACATCAAAATCCTTCAAATAAAAACATGTTTTTACATTTCACAAGTTGTCATCCAAAGCATTGCAAAGAGAGCTTACCTTATTCACAATTTCTGCATTACCGCAGAATTTGTAGTAATAAAGAAGATTTTAAGACACAATCAAAGCAATAAATTCAAGATCTGAAAGAACAGGGGTACAACAGGAAAACTGTAAAAAAAGCATATAGTAGATCCAAGTTTAATGCAAGAGAATGGTTACTGAGTGGATCAGGAAAACCAACCCATAAACAAAATGTTCTTATGTTTCTTGGTAAATACACCACCACCAGCTCAAGGACTGCAAATATAATCCATGAAATTTCATAAAAATGTTTCAGAAACATCTTTGAGAATTTCCTATTCAAGGGAAAAAAAATCTAAAAAAGATTTTAAGTTCTTCAATTTTGCCATCTGCATCAGTTAAGAAAACTAATAGTTTACAGGGTCATTTTAAATGTGGAGGATGCAAAAACTGTGAAGTGACTTTACAATTAAAATCTTTAAAAAATCCGAATGACGGCAGAGTTTACCATGTAAAACATTTCAGGAACTGCAATAGTGATCATGCAGTATATATAATTTTGTGGCCTTGTGGTAAGTTGTATGTCGGCAAGACTATGAGGTGCTTCAAAATAAGACTCAATGAAGATCGGAGTAATATGAAAAGATACCGGAGTGAAGCACCATTGGTCAACCACTGTATTGAGCATAACCATAAGTTTGAGCAACTAAAATGTTTTATCACTGACCTTGTTAAACCCAATGTGAGAGGTGGTGACTGGGTGAAATTGCTTTTGCAATGTGAACAGAGATGGATATTTATTTTATTTAGATTTTGCTCACACCTTTTTCAGCAGTAGCTCAAGGCAAGTCACATTCAGGTACACTGGATATTTCTCTGTCCCAGGAGGGCTCACAATCTAAATTTGTACCTGAGGCAATGGAGGGTTAAGTGACTTGCCCAAGATCACAAGGAGCAGCAGTGGGATTTAAACCAGCCACCTCTGGATTTCAAGACTGGTGCTCTAACCACTAGGCCACTCCTCCACTCCATATACTGTTTGAATACCTTGGAACCTAATGGTCTAAACAGCACTATTGAATGGCATTTATTTTTCAATTAACCACTTAATTGTTGTCCCATATAATCTCTAAAGGGAGCATTGATCGATAATTTTGCATTCTTGAGAATGACTGCTGAAGATTGATGATGGGTTAATTGATGCTGTGATTTAAACAATGAAGTCACTCTAAATTTGAAGCAAGGCTTTTTTGAATATCAAGGTAGTTCTTGTTCTATATAAGATCATAAGGTTTTCCAAGCAATGTAAGTTTTTTTCTAAGGATGGCAGTTGTAAGATAATTTATATTAAGTCTGTATAACAATAATGAATGTATGAATGTTTCAGTTAACTATTCAATTTATACTGGTAACATCATTTAATGCGGAATAACAACTAATGATCCTGCAATTAAAAAGTGCCTACCCATGATTTGTCACAGCTTTATAGATCATGTGATATAAATGGTAACGTCATTTTATACTCGACTTTGAACATTTTCAACAACACGCCAGCAGCAAGATGGATTGTGAGTTTGAACTGCTTATAATATGTAGTATAAGGTGGTTTTCTAATGTTTTCAAAATAATTGATATGGTACCAGATCAACAACTAGATGATTTGGGTGTTTGAAACACGATGCTCTGTTAAGTCAGTTTTTTTGCTTAGCCCTTTTAATGTTTTCAAATTATATATGGTCCACAGGTCATCATTTAAATATATGAGACTATCCTTTTAAAACTTTTGATGTCGATGCACAACCTGTGAGGAAGCCATTTGAGTGAAACGGGTCTGGCTGCCGTGGGGTGTCAGTTAAGTGCTCAACTTCCTTTTTGTTTCATAAATGCTATGATTAAAAATGTCACGAAATAAGAACTCAATTTAATTACTGTTGTACTGCAAAATTATGAACTGTTGTGTGAACAGAAATTTGAGTGTGAATAGAAATTTGAAAGTCTAAAATTTTTTTAAAGAGGATATAAAAAAGTAATAAAAGAAGTAATAAAGAAATAAATGGAATTTCAATACCATGAGGTTTTTTTTTTAAGACCAATGATGAATGACACAACCCAGCAGAAGACGCTAAAATTGTAGTAAGCGTTTGGGTGTTTTCAGGTCTTTTCCTCGCGTTTTATTCTTTAATAGTGACCATATATATATTTGGATATTCTCACTGGACTCTTCACTGATTGATAATTGTTTGAAGATATTTAGAGTTTCAGTTTGTTTCCTCCTAATTACTGTTACATGTATGACAGAAACACGTGGCCTGCTAATGACGTTACCTGCATGACTGTGACAGCTCCGTAGGTTACAGCAGACCAATATGCTGTCCCGACCACAATACCAGCTGCAGCAAATGGACTCACTTTGGACAACACCCGGTCTACTTGTTGTAAGAAGTACACAAGGGGACCTGATAAGGGAAAAGGTCATAGGTCAGCACACCCCTTTAAACCTATATTTTAGAAAATGTTTGTCATATGAAGAAAACAACTACCACACATTTACCGCAGTTCTCTGTATTTCAAAAAACAAACCCTATAGATCTCTACAAATTACATCTACAGCTGCCTCACAGATGGCAGGCACCAGTGTGGCCAGTACAGTCCTCATAGCTGGGGAAGCTCCCCATATGACCGCTCTTCTTTCATAAAAAGAAACAGAAGTGTCCCCCTGACCATAAGACAGCACAGTGTACAAAAAAAGAGAAAAAATAGAGGTAGGGAGTAGACCAAATGTCCGTTGAAACAGTAGGTTTATTAAAAAACTATTTGTACAATAATTCAGTTCCAAAGACTCTAAGCAGTCTTGCATTTAGGTGCTAATGCGCCTTCCTCAAGTCAAATGAAAAATTTCAGCTACTGATGACTAAAAAAACCCACATAAATTGGCCAGAGAATCCAAAGTACAGCATTGCTCCCCGTGTGGTTTCAGTGTTTTTACAGCTCCCTCTCTCCACAAAGGATTTCATGGAGAGAGGGAGTGGTAAAACCGCTGGAACCACATGGAGAGCAATGCTGTACTTTGGATTCTCTAGCCAATGTATGTGTTTTTATCATCAGTCGCTGAGATATTTCATTTCATTCCTGAGGAAAGCGCGTTAGTGCCAAACCGAAGGACTGCATAAAATCTTTGGAACTGAATTGTTATACAAATGTGTACTTTGCTCTCACCACTGAGGGCTACGCTGAAGGCCCCTACCCACCCCTCTTGAAGGTGCAGCAACAAATACCCAGGGTGTCCACTGTATCCCTATGAACAGGTTGAACAGAATACAGATTTCACACTTAAAACTGCACTTTCAGACAATACAAAATAATTGGGTTTGTCTCCATGCTTCCCTTTGCTATCCTATGAACTATTCTTGCAAAGCAGTACAAATACATTTGACCCTATTCTCCTTGTGTTTTAACAGATGCCTTCCTCCCCCTCCAATTACCCAGTTTCGGGAAGACAATGCGATACTCCATGCCACACTGGGGGCAGCTCACACGCCCCATGCTGTTCCCTTTCTGTTTCTCATCCAGCCAGCGCTGTAGGCAAGACTGATGGATCCATTTTGTGGAGCCCCGGCAGCGGCATGGGCTCACCCACTCCGAAACATAATCATCACATTCAGTTGCAAAGCACACCCAACAGTTCCTAACACAAACAGAAAATAAAAACAGTGAATCTTGTGTCCCTTACATGTTTTTTACATGTTCCCTAGAACACAGACACAGAGCGTATCAGCAACTCCTGTCTTTCACATTCTCTGGAGAACATCCCCAGCATACAGTCACAGCACAAAACAGTGACTTGTCTCTCACATAAAGCAATGGATTTATAGCCCTGAATCAAGGCCGGCTCAAGGGACTTTGGCACCCTGAACCAACTTTTGCATTGGTGTCCCCCACAACCCGCAATCTGTATATCCCCCTTTCTCTCATCCCCTCTCTCCCACCTGCAGGGGAAAAGAGAGGGAGATATGCCAGAATGGGATTTTGGTGCCTTTTGTCTCCAGCACCCTAAGCCAGTTCCTCAGCTGGTCCATAGGTCGAGCCAGCCCTGCCCCAAATGCCCTAGAACTTGTGCATCAGATGGCTGGTTGAACCCCTTATGTCCAAGAAAACAAGTGGGCATATGATCTGCAAAATCCAAAGCGGCAACGAAAAGAAGCAGATCGCAATGAGAAATGTTCCCTTTAACCCGAGAACAGGGCAGAGGGAGGTATGATGAGGCATATTTTCAAAGCACTTAGTCTTCCAAAGTTCCATAGGTTTCCATTGGTTTCTATGGAACTTTGGAAAGCTAAGTGCTTTGAAATATGCCTCATGAGTATTACCTAGTCCCTGACACTGCCCTTGTGTGGGTGAAACACTGCCAGTGTTGGGCTTGTTTGATTTTACTTTCAGACCTCACAAGAATAAAGATTTAAAGGGAACATTTCTCATTGTGATCTGCTTCTTTTGATCCCCTCATGTAGACAAGGCTGCAGAGCAATAGCGACTGGAACTTATTTTTGTGCTGTGGCCCATAGGTAGGTGCTCATATGCATGGTAACTCTGCTCTGACTCGCAGACTATTTATCTGTTCCCCAGTACTGACAAACAGAACACCAACAACTTTTGGGTCTCTCCCACACTCTGTTACATATCAGGTGCACAGTGGGGACAGACCTCTCTGAAGGCAAGTTTCATAAAGCCAATTACCCAGGTAAATACCGATGACATTGGTAAAAAGACTATCTGAAAATTGTTCCTTTTACCCAGCTAAAAAGCATGTACAGTATATTATTCCACAGTTCACATACTTTTAGCCATGAGGACTTGTTTAGGTTGGGAGTTGAAAATACTTATGGGGTGGGATGGGGGACAACAGGTCAGCTATTTGTGAAGGTGATGGGGGGGGGGGGGGGTCAACAGGTCAGCTATTTGTGAAGGTGAAGTAGGTGCCTATTTCCAGACTGTTTTATGAGTAAAGAGGTGTGTATAAAAGCACACAGGCAAAGACTACAGGTTAAAAAAAAAAAACTATCTGTTGACTTTGCAGCCATATGGGCAGTTTAAAAATTTCCCCCTTTACTTTAAACACTGTTTCATTGCGTCTTCATCAGCTTGCAAATATATACCTTTGTATAACTTTTTTTTTGAGCTATGAATTTCTCACGTAGTCAAAATTTGCATAAAAATATCAATTCTTAGAACAACACTGTCCACCACGAAGACAATTCTGCATATTCTACAGCATCTTGCTCGGTTTTTTAGGTGATATGTGAATATGTGAGTATTTCTGACAATTTTTGTTTTTAAGACAGGATCAGGCTCTATAAGCATCAGGAATGGTTTCATATCACGCCTTCTCCATTTCTGTACACGTATCCTGGGCAATCTGTCAATTTTTGAAGCAAGAGGTCCCTAGACTAGGGGCAGTTCACTTTTCCAGGAAACAACTATCAACATAGGCCACAATAATGAGACAGATCTGGCCGATCCCTTACAGGGCAGAACCAGAGACGATCATAGAAGAGATGCACACTAGATCAGCCGGCTCTGTCACTGGAGAAGGGCAGAGGGGAGGGTAATTCTGGTTTATTTAGAAACTAAATATTAGTAACTGCCTCGCTCCATTTAGTTGGTTGGTCGCTCGATCGTCCCTTCCTTCCTTCTTACCTTTCAGCGATGGCCTCCTCGACAGCCATTCCTGCCCCAACCCTCTCAAAAAGAAAACACTAGGAATACAGAAAGCGAAAGTGCGGGGGTAGGGGGAGGTGGCAGCAACTTCCGGATCCCTGCCCGTGTCGTGTGGGGAGTTGGGGGGGGGGGGGGGCCCGTTCGGCAGAGGTACCCAAAACCCTTCCCTTCCCTGCTCCTCTCTCTCTGCATGCGCTCAGCACTGCCTCTTAAAGACACAGGCACTTACCAGCCTGCTCGACCAAATGGGGCCCGTTTCAAGCTGCAGGACTAGCGCTTCTTCCCAAAACAGCAACTTCTTGGCTTATGATCTTACTTTGTGTTTTATTCATTTAGAAAGCCCTCTTGCCTTTTCAGTAGTGGTGTAAAGTGAGTTATGTTCAGGTATCTTGACTCCAAATCTAAGGGGGCAATTCTGTAATTTGGTACCTCAATATAGGCGCTATAATGGTGCATGCTGATGGCCAATTCTGTAATGATATGTGGGCCTGCCTAAGCCATTATAAAATACTAGTGTAAAGCCACTTTTGCGTGCCGAACTTTTGATGCAACAACTTACACCTTGTCTGTAGGCTGGGTATGTGGGTACACCTTAAGTGGGCTATGCAACACACATAACTGATAATATTGTATAAGCTGCATGCATTGCTTTGTGACACACTGATGGCCCACCCATGCTCCACCCCTGTATGTGCCCTCTTGCCATAGCACTGATGTACTACCTTGTAGGATGGAGAGTAGTACACTTACATACATAAGTGCCAATTAAGGTGCAATTATGAACACAAGATGTGCATAATTACACTCACCCAGTTATTGAAATGCCCTCTATGTTTGCACCGAAGGCAGCAGAGGGTTAAGTGACTTGCACCAAGATCACAAGGAGTGGTAACATGAATTTTCTTGTCCCACAACTACTTTTATTTTTCACTCATAGATTAAACAGTATCTGGACATTAAGTTGGAGGTAAGGGGATGGGTGTGAGGGATGTTTACAAACTGTTTTGGATCTGCATGTGCAAGTATGTGCATGTGGGGTGGAGGTGATTCTGTGGCTCTGCTATGTATTAAGCGAATGAAAGTAGCAGTGTGTTCAGTGTGAAAGGTCTGATGCATCTGTGAGTGAGTGTGTAGACAGTGAATGGCTATAGTATGTTCAGTGGATGGGGTGAGTGACTAGTAAGTGCTTTGACAGTGTGGAGTGTGTTTGTATGAGAGAAACTGGGTTCAGTATATTTGAGTGGGGGGTTATGTACAAGTTTGTAGTAGGGGACTGTTGTGCTTATTCACGACTGAAATACATGAGTGGAGAATAGGTTGCAGGTAAGGGAGCTTTTTTGGGATGGGGGTGTCTGTAGTTCGGGTCTGTATATGTGTGGTGGAAACACTGAGTGGGATGGATGTTAAGAGAGTATGGATTTGGCTGTATGTGTGATGTGTTTTTCTTCATTTGCAGTCACCTTCTTTCTTCCTCTTTCGCTTCTGTGTCTCCCCCCCCCCCCTCCCACACACACACCTTTTATGGCTTCCTCCCTTCTTCTAACCAAAAAAAAAAAAAAAACTTGATCTGGGGCTGCCCTTACCTTCCTCCATTTTCCCTATTAATTATGCTAGTGCTGGGCAGACTTATACGGTCTGTGCCGGGGCTGGTGGTTGGGCGGTGGGGATAGTGCTGGGCAGACTTATACGGTCTGTGCCAGAGCCGGTGGTGGGAGGCAGGGATAGTGCTGGGCAGACTTATACGGTCTGTGCCAGAGCTGGTGGTGGGAGGCAGGACTGGTAGTTGGGAGGCGGGGATAGTGCTAGGCAGACTTATAGGGTCTGTGCCAGAGCTGGTGGTTGGGAGGCAGGGATAGGGCTGGCCAGACTTATACGGTCTGTGCACTGAAGAGGACAGTACAAATAAAAAAGTAGCACATATGAATTTATCTTCTTGGGCAGACTGGATGGACCGTGCAGGTCTTTTTCTGCCGTCATCTACTATGTTTACTATGTTAATTATGTCAGCTAGCTCACTTTTATCCACATGTTTGGCTGAATCCATGTTGATTCTGTCCCATTAAACCATGTTTGTCTATGTGTTTGGTCATTTTATTCTTTTTATAATAATTTCTATTATTTTGCCTGACCCCAATGTATGTAATTTCCTGGATCACTCCCAAAACCCTTTTTAACAATTGGGGTTGTTACATTGACCACCTTCCAATCTTCAGGTATCACTGATGATTATTATGGCAGGTTACAGATCACTAACAATAGATCAACAATCTAATTTTTATGTTGTTTCAGTACACTGGGGGCTATACCATCCAGACCAAGTGATATACTGCTCTTCAGTTTGACTCAGTATGTCTTTTAGGTTCACCAAGATTTGTTTCAGTTCCTTCATATTGTTGCTCTTGAATACCGTTTCTGTCACAGGTAGATCTTACATCCTCCTTAGTAAAGACTAAAGCAAAGAATTAATTTAGTCCCCCCCCCGAGTGCCTTTTTAGTCCTTGATGATCTAACAGTCCCGCTGATTCCCTCAAAGGATTTCTGCTTCTGATATACCTGAAAAAGTTATTACTATGAGTTTTTGCTTCTATGGCAAGTGTCTTTTCAAATTCTCTTTTAGTCTTCCTTATCAATGCTTTGTGTCTATCTTGCCAGTGCTTATGCTGCTTCCACTTTTCTTCATTCAGATCCTTTTTCCATTTTTTTAAGATGTTTTTTTGGTCTAATAGCCTCTTTCATTTCACCTTTTAACCATGCTGGCTGACATTTGCTTCTTTTTCCACTTGTTTTAAATACATGGCGTACATCTGGTCTGGGCTTCCAAGATGGTATTTAATGTGCATGCCTGATTTAAACTCCTAACCTTTAAAACTGCTGTTTTTAGCTTTTTTTAAACAATTTTCTTCATTTTATCATAGTTGCCCTTTTGAAAGTTAAATGTTGCCACAGTAGATTACTTTTGTGTCTTCACTCCAGTTATTAACTCAGACATGATGATGTTATGAACACTGTTGCCCAGCTGACCCAAGTCCTGCATTCCACTAAGGACTAGATCTAAAATAGCTCCCCCTCTTGTCAGTTCCTGGACCAGCTGCTCAAAGAGACAGTCATTTATTTTCATCCAGGAATTTTACCTCTGCAACATTTCCTGATGTGACATTTATCCAGTCAGTATTTAGGTAATTTAAATCACTCATTATTATACTTTTGCCAAATTTACTAGGGTTTAGACCTGTCTATGGAACTAATAATACTGATACCCAGATGCTGAACCATTTGGCAAGACTAAGAACCAGCAAAAAGCAGCTGCAGTCAAAGCAAAAGTTCTGTGACCCATACAATCTGAAAGAACCATCCATGTGTACTTTTACCTGCAAAACAAAAGTTAATATTTAAACGTATGATGTTCAATTATGTTCATTTTTAGAATTGTCAGATGATCATGATTATAGAGTTTACCTAAATGTTGGAGGGAGCTGACAGGTTAAGGACCTGAAATTTAGTTGGGGGGAGGTGTAAGGCTGATGGTTCACCTAGGGAGACCAATATTCCTGTGCCGGCCCTGTCTCCAGTCCCATTTCCTCAAGCTCTCACCCTGTATTCCACAGTCTCCTGCCCCTTTTCACTCTCTCTGTGTCCCTTACCAGACATCCAGATCCTTGATATCATCTCTCCAGACATTCTTCCCCTTCTTTTCATTGCCTCCCATTGTTTCTAAAGGTCTTTTACCTTCACGTTTGCTCTCTTCAGACACTATTGCCTTCTTATTGCCTCTTCCTTCCACTTTTCCCCCTTGCCCTGTGAAAACCAAACTGTGTGTGGGGTTTATAGGATGTATTTAGGGAGCCCATGACCAAATACTTATATCCCCTTTTGGTCTATGGGGGAAAATGCATAGTACATAGTGTCTTGTGTGTATTTAAGCCTCAGTGGAAGGATAATAAAATCAGAAGGGACTGGGAGATTTCAGGATAGGATTAGACTTGTTTTGTGAATATTTGCTTTATTGAAATTACATTTATACTACTACTACTACTTATCATTTCTAAAGCGCTACTAGATGTACGCAGCGCTGTAGTATTCTTGCCAAGGCAATATTTAGTTAAGTAGTCTGAACAGAGGTTTTTACAGTATTAAGTATTATTAGGTCTAATAATTTTCCCCCCAATATTGAATAATAGTTCAAGACACTTTCTCCCTTTCAATTGACACATTTGCTCTGTACAGATGCTGTTCCTTTCCTCCTTCCAAGACCTATTCCCCCTTCTACTTCTCAGTCTTACTTCTCACTCAGTCTTGATGCACTTCACCCTTCCTACTCCTTCCTTCCAGACACACTTTACCCTTCTTAACCCCTCCTTCTTGAAGATATTGCCTCCTTCCTCCCTGTAGAAAAAAAGTATCTTTTTCTCACTCTTCTTCCTTTGAAAAATGCTATCCCTCCTTCACCGTGGATTGCCTGCCTCATCCTCTCTCCCCTTATACCCTCCTCTTGTCAATTCACCTTCCCCCTACTCCCAGGATTAACAGGCCAGTGTTGAGATTACTCCCACTTAATCTCCTTCCTACTGTGCATCCCAGGCTGGCAGCAGCAGATGCATTTCTCCTGCTATGAGACCAAATCTTGTAGTTCTTAATGTGAGATCTGGCTGTGCACAGGAGTGTGTGTAACCCATGGTGGTCTGTTCAGCCTGAGAGGATAAGGAGGATGGAAAACTGAGGAAAGGAAACAGGAAGTTAAGGGAAAAGTGTTGGCACTTGATGCTCCATGTTGTATGACACCTGCATAGCTGCCTCATTCTCCATCCTAGTTCCAGCCCTGTTTCCAACACACATTATCACAAACATATTATCCCCTGGATTCTATAAATGGCGTGCAGAATTCAATCACAAAGTTGTGGGTTATCCTGAGATATGTGTGCAACTAAATTGATTAATGAGCCAATAAGCACCAATAATTGGGTGCTATCAATTATTGGCATTAATTGGCAACCATTTGGATTTGCGTACACATCTTGCTACACACTATTCTGCGTGCAAATCTTATAGTGTGCAGCTCAAAAGGGGGTGTAGCCATGGGCTGGTCAGGGTCGTTACCAAAGATGTGTGCAGTGTTACTGAATACCGGGGATCTGCACCTAACTTGCGAGCCAGGATTTAAACAGTGTGGATTTCTTTCAGTGTCATTTACTGAATCTAGTCCTATATGTTGCCTGTGCATATTACACCTTATGAACTCCAGAAGGTGTCTCTCTTTTGAACAGTTCAAGTGTTAAGATGCACATCAGCAGTAAATGTGAGAGCGAGAGAATGAATCTCAAACAAACACTGTCAAGTGGCAAGATAGTGATAAGCAAGAGAACTAAACAGCCACCAGTTAGTAGGATACTACAGCAACTGTGACTTAAATGGTTTGGGCACCTACAAAAATAGATGTACAGTGCATAACTAAAGGATGCCATGAACTGGAAACTAGAAGGAAAAAGAGGAAAGTCAAGACAGATGTGTCAAACAGTTGAAAAGGACCTCAGTGAGCTAGATATCAGTTAGAAACAGCTGATGAAACACAAGATTGACAAGTATGAAAAATACATGTCTGCCTTATGCACTGACTGACCCAAGAAGACCTCATAATAATATGAAGTAAAGTCACAAATAAAGTTGCTTTGAAACACCACTCCCATTTGTTTCTCAGTCAGGACTTGATAAAGTTTAAATACCACTGTATAACCCCCAAACCCCAATTGCATCATATGGGCCCAGTGCAGAATTATCAAGCCGGAATGGCACCCTGTGCGACATGCCCCTTGGTGCCCCTGCTTTACTTGCTGTGCTGCTGCCAAGCAGAAAAGACTGAATGGAAGCAATTTTGGTACTCATGCCTCCATTGCGCCCTGTGTGACTGCACCGCATGCGTAGCCTTTGGTGCTGTCCTGGCCTAGTGCAACACAATCATCACTACCAACGATATAAATCACCATAGTACTGATACACCAGTGGTGTACTGAGGGCAGGGTGGTGGGGCGGACTGCCCCGGGTGCAGCTCGTGAGGGGGTGCTGCCTTGGACATCTTCCTCCCCCCTGACTGGTGCAGTGCTGCCTTCTTTACCCTCCCCCCTCCAGTGCGGTGCGGTGTGGTGCTGCATAGGTGTCCTTCCCCCATCCCCCGACTAGTGCGGTATCACTCTCCCCCTCTGCTCCTGCACGTCTTTCAACTTCGAGGCTTCTGGCATCAGCATCAGCAATGTAAGCGCTGCCTTCTGCCTGCCCCCGGAAGCACCCTCTATACAGCTTCCTGCGTAGGCGGGACGCTGTCCATTGAAGGCTTCTGGGGCTGGCCGAAAGCAGCGCTTCTCGAAGTTCAAATATGTGCAGGAGCGAAGGGGGACAGTGATACTGCACTAGTCCGGGGGGGGGGGGAGTGATGTCAGCCAGCCAGACACTCCAAAGGGAAAGGGGGTGGAGAGAGGAGGATGCGATGCCACATCTAAGGGGAAGAGGGGGTGGATACTGCGATGCCAGACCTAAGGGGAAAGGGTGGTGGAGAGAGGAAGGAAAGCAATGGCAGGGGAATGGGAAAACGGGGGTGGAGAAAGGAGTGAGAGTGATGCTAGTCTAGATCTAAGAGAAGCAAGAAGGGGAGGGAAGAGAAATGTGGGATGCATGAGGGAGAGGAGACTGGGAAAAAGCTGGATCAGGGGAGGGGGAGAACAAGATATAGTACTATGAAGCAGAGGAGAGAGATACTGGCCCTGGGTTTGGAGTGCAGGAGAAAGAAGGGTGAAGAACATGGGAAGGGATGGGGACACAGAGCAAATGGTGAACATAGGCAAATAGGGACAGAGACACAGAGGGGAGGTTATGGATACGAGAGAGAGGGAGTAAGAGGGAATGACAGTGAACATGGAGAGAAAAAAGTCAAATAGGAGATAAGCAGAAGATGGATATGGATGGGGAACAGAGAGTGGAGAAAGAAAGATGGAGAGAGAAAGAAGGCGAGAAGGGAAGATGCTGGAATGGATATAAAAAGGAGAGAGGGAGGCACATGCTGGATAGAAGGGAAAGAAAAGGCAGGCAGTGGATGGAAGGGGCAGAGAAAGCTGGCAGACACCATATAGAAAGGGGGAGAGGGCAGACAGTGGATGGAATGGGCAGAGAAAGCAGACAGACACTGGATGAAAGGGAGAGAGAAAGAGAGTGAAGAGAAGACAAGGAAAGCAGAAACCAGAGACGACAAAGGTAGAAAAAAAGATTTATTTGCTTTAGAATAAAGTAGTATTGCGGCTGTGGTGATAAATAGAAAATGAAAATAAGGTGATCTTTTTGTTGGACTAATTTTAATACATTTTTGACTAACTTTCATAGACCAAAACCTCCATCCTTAGGTCAGGACAGGACTTTAACAGCAGTATACTGTACTGACCTGAGGAAGGAGGTTTTGGCCTCTGAAAGCTAATTGAAAAAAAATGTATCAGTCCAATAAAATGGTATTATCTTATTTTCTATGTTTTGTTTTATTTCTATTTGTTATTTTGTAAAGTGGTGATTGGTATTTGTCAGTTTTTCAAAATTTTTGTCTGCTATCTTCATATTTTGCACAGTACTAGGGGACATGCATCACTGTTTCTATGGTGTTGCATTGTATGCAGGATCTGGCCTCTTGGGGGATCAGTTTAATTTTAGTTTGTGGTTACTTATTTTATACTTGGTGAGTTTGTATCGGTGTTCTGTATTTGTGAAAAAGACGGTTTTCTGTTGGCAGGATCATTTTTACTAATGTCTTGGTTTGTTTTACAATGGGTGTATTGATGTTCTAGTGCTCACTGCAGTGTTTAAGATGCTGCCTTTCCTAGGTATACCCTTGTTGTTTGACTCGTGGATTATTACTAAAAAAATAATATTTTCATATAGAGGAGGGGGTGTTAAAAAATGATCAGCCCTGGGTGTCAAATACGCTAGGTACGCCACTGTATACACACAGGCGCCATCCATGTTACTATGGAACCATAACATGTTTAGGAGTCAGTGATGGGAAAGAGGCAGGTTGAGAATTGAGAAGTGTCAAAAAAGGTGTTTTTTTCGGCGTGGTTTGAATGTGGCTAGAAAGAGAGACGATCCGATTCAGAAGAATCAAGTATGCAGCAAGAAGAGCCTTTGGCTCCTTTGATCCCAGTCTTTTCAGCAGCTGACAGATTACATCGTCCAGACCACGCCTGTTACACTGTCTCTTTAAGAACGGACTATGATATCATGCCCTGTGACAGTCAACCGATCATGAAAAAAAAAAAAAAAAATAAAAGATACGACTCTTTGTGTCTTATCTGATTGGTCTGCTGTCAAAAAACAGCGAGCGGCGGTACCTGCCCCTTTCCCATTGACTTAGCTAGAATAGACGTCTGTCACTCTAACCAACCTGGGTGGCGATTGGCTGCGCCTTGCCCAGCCTGCCCACTGTTGGTTTAGGTGTGTCCGGCGCCGGTAGCGGCTGAGTGAAGTGAGCGCGGTTTGTGAGGTGTTTTCGGTGGTGGGGGGAGGGATTAGAGGTGTTGCGTTCCCGGAAGAGCAGAGTCACCGGGCGGCGGCGCGGGACTGGCGGGAGGAGGCCATGGAGTCCTACGATATCATCGCCAACCAGCCCGTGGTGATAGACAACGTAAGGCCGGGAGCAGTGGCTGTGATGGGGCCTGGGGACAGAGGAGCGGCAAGGGGAGGGAAGGGGTGCTCACCCCGACACCCATCCAACCTGCAAGCATGACACTGTAGTATCCAAGGGTAGTAGGCTCGCTAGGGAACGCCTGGGCGGGGGATGTCCTCTCCTCCCCAACCTAGACAGAGAGCTCCTGTCTGCATCTCTCCACCACCCACATGATGGGTTTCAATTTCCATTGCCAGACTTGCTATGCAGTCGCATTGAAAGACGACCTTGCTTGGCACTAGGATGGGTAACACATACACACGTGTCACGAGTCAGGAACTGGCAAGGGGTAAAGACTCCAGCGCTGCCAAGGGTCACTGCATACTTTGGCTCCACTGCAACAAGAGCAGCTGGCAGTAACTAATTCAGTATTTCCCCTTCCCCCTTTCTCTCTTTCTTTGATCGTTGGCGGCTCAGTTCTAAGTTGCTGTGATAGTGACTTGTGCGCTCGATCTCAAGACAGGCACCAGATGTACTGTTTGTCACAGACATAACATCAATTGTATTATGGCACAAATTGAGCAAGTTGCTGGGTTCCAGGGCAAGAATTTGGAAGGTGGCACAAAGCCAGCCAGCAGACTGTTCCTTTTTCAGCTTTGGGGCACCTTGCTGCATGGGGGTGCAGGGTAGTTCTGTCTGTACACTACTAATGCTGGCTCTGGTCACAGGCATACAAATAGCAAATCCTTTTTGTTTATTATACGTATTTAAGTCATCACATTATAGCATTTTGTGGATCCAGGATATAAATGTTATACCACTGAATGTAGATGCTGTGTCACCTGTCCAGGGAACTGACAGTAGCAGAGATGCTGATCTCCAGTAAAAAAATTAAAAAAAAAGACACCCTAACACCATTTAGACAGATGCTAAGGAGACAAAATCATTGATTATGGTTAATAAAAGAACTAGTTCTCTGAACAACCAGTTCTACTACACAACCAGTTCTGAATGTGTAAGAGAAAAACCTAGCATTGTGCAGAATCACATAATCCCTCATTCAGTAACAGGTTGCCCAAATTTAAGCGCCATTTGGGCAACCTGTTATAGAATTTATAGAACGTTTTTCTGGTTTGAAAGTGGCCATGTTCTGGATTTTTGGACGTTTTGCGAAAAACGTCCATAATCGGATTTAGATGTCATATTGAAAATGCCCCACAATATAAGTATTAATTTATTTAAAAAAGAAAAGGAGAGTCAGAGATATGAGAGGTTGAGGGAATTTTATTTTATTTTTTTTTAGGTTTTGGAAGAGAATGGATGATTCTTCTGTCTAGATGTGTAAGGTCTCTCCTTTTGTGCTATATGAAGTTTTTTTTCTATTAGTATTTTATTTTGTATTTGCATTTCATTGTAAACAGCTGTGATCCATTAAGGCTGGGTGGTATATCAAATGTTATTAAACTAAACTTGAATACTGACATTCATGCAGGTAAATGTAAACTTACTGCGTAAATGGCAGTAGCACAACTAACTGCTGTTCTGTAAGTATGCGCTAAAATGGCTTAGCATGTAATTGCAAGGGGCATTCACAGGGGAGGGCAAGGGCATGTCATAGGCATGGTCAACATTTACATGGCAGCATACAGAATACTAAGTTATGTGCATAAATGCAGCATGTTTGCCTACACTTAGGCGTGCCTGTGGCAGTTTACGATAGTATTCTATAAACTCACTGCCTGCGCAAATGTAGTGCCTAAATTTTGGTGCTCTGTTATATAGTATTGCCCCAGAGGACCTGATTTAATTGGGCTTTTTTCCTCCATAGGCACAGGATAGCAAAAAGACTTAGGGGTCCTTTTACTAAGCTGCGGGAAAAAGGTCCCTGCGGTAGCCATTTTCCCTGTGCGCCAGGGCCCTTTTTACTGCAGCAGGTGTAAAGCTCCTAAAAAAAATGGCCATGTGGTAAGATTACTCTTGCCTCGTGGCCATGCAGGGAGGAGCACTTACCGCGGCTCCTGTGATAACTTGGCGGTAACCGGGCAGCGGGTTAGCACCGTGCTGTAAAATCAAAATTTTTCAGCGTGCAGGAAATGGCACACACTCGAGGCCGAACTACTGCTGGTGGCTTCTTTGGGCCGGTGGTAGTTCCAGGTTAGCATGCAGTAAGCCCGCGTTGGACTTACCGATGCTTTGTAAAAGGGCCCCTTATTGAATCCAGGTGTGCATCTTGAGGCAAAACACTAGTCATCTGTATTTTGTGTAGGGGTCACAGTAGGTATGGGGAGAGAGTTTGGCTGAAAATCCCTCGGTGGACTGCTGTCACCTTTCAAGCTCACATAATAAGTGAGGTGAGTGAGTGAGAGAGAGAGAGAGATGTGTATGTTCCTGACATATGAAGGGGTATCAGTTAATAGCATCTGAGTGAGCACTGGTCTGGATAAAATATCACTAAACCTGTTTTCTGTCTTGTATGCATGTGCATGCAAGTCTAATATCTTAATAGAACTGGTCTAATGTTTTACAGTGTACAGGATTGTTCTCTTAGGGTGGAATTGCTTATATGATGTGTCTTCTGCAATTAAAGAAAGGTGAGGCTGACCTAGCTTGTCCCTCTGGGTATATTACTTCCTGTGTGTTGGTTTGTAGTGAATGTTGCATTTTTCTCGTTAAGTAAAGCGACTGAAATAATATTTCTGTGTACATACTGTCTATATTTACTTTACTAATGATCGTATGGTGCACTGTACATAGATCTGCACACATCGATGTAGATATGTTATGTGTGTCTAGATTATACAGATGGCAGCTCCTGTTCAGAAATGTTCCTTTCTCAAGCATTAGATGGGTGTGGTTTGTTAAAACAGCAGTACATCTGAAAGTAATTTAGTGGCAGTTAAAACATTAAAGGCCCTGTATTTTGTTATTTTTAATTTTTCGTGATAGTGCATAAAACTATTTAAAGTTCTCCTGCTTAATCTCGCCCACCATTGTTAATTTAAGTAAATCAAGACAGATAATGCTATGCTGATGTGTGTTTAGCCACACTGATGCTTGTATAGCAAGGGTGTAATGCAGGGAATGTGACCATAGTGAAATCCATGTGTATTTGACTACATTTTTCAGAATATTAGATAGCAGTTAAATGGCAAAAATAGCACAGAGACCAGAAAGCAATTTTCAAGGTAGCAACTTAGGTATTGTAAGTGGAGTCATGTGGCTCAGTGCAGATGTCTGGACGTGGACTGTCCACACTTTAGATGTGAAGTCTTGTAGTTGGACCTGCTTAACTAATTTTCAGTCCTAGATATCTGAATTAAAGAGCAGTTTTCCAAATCTCAGTCCATTTTTTAACCGTATCGAGCTATGTAATTAATTTTGTTAAAGGCAAGATTCATTTACTGTAGCTTATTCCTGTGCCAAAGCTCATTCCGCCCATTTAAAGTCAGATATCTCCTGCTGAATATTGCCAGTTAACGCTTAGCGGATAACCAGTTATATCATGCGATATAACCAGCTATTCACTAATATTCAGCACATCACCAGCTAAGTTTGGCGGTCAAATTTGGCCACTGAAATAGCAGGCCTATCTTTGGCCAGTTTCAACTTAACTGGCCAGTACTGAATTTTGTCTTGGCTGATTAATTTGAAACCGGCCACAAAAGACCTGGATATTCAATGCTGGTCACCAGAAACAGCCTGGCGTTGAATATCATGGCTCAGCACCAACTGCGGGAGGCAGTCCGGCTAACTCATATGATCTGAATATCGGGCCCATTGAGTTCTGACACAAGAATAAGCTACAGTAAATGAATCTTGCCTTGATGAGCAAAAGTAATCGCATAGCTCAAAATTGACAAAAAAATGGACTGAGTTTTGGAAAAGTTCTCTTCAATTATACATACATTTACCCCTTCCCCCAGGTATTTAAGATATTTAATCAGGTTCCCCATTTACTGTAGGCATCCAGGTTAAGCAATCAGATGGAGGTTTAAGGGCGCAGTTTCAAATTTGGGTTTAGCTCTTTTCAGTAGTAGCATAAAGCAAGCTACATTCAGGTACAATAGGTATTCCCCTGTCCCCAGAGGCAATGGAGGGTTAAGTGACTTGGCCAAGATCAGGAGTGCCGGTGGGATTTGGCTTCCCAAGGTCTAACCACTAGGCTATTCCTTCACATTAATTCACTTCCATTCTTTACTTGGGTGAAATTACATATCTAATATCACTTCCTAATCTAAAACAGAACACTGCCTCCTATCCCATGGCTTTTTAATTTTCTCAGGAGCCTCTCTAGAGGGACTTTGCCAAATGCTTTCTGAAAATCTAGATACACTACACCAACCAGCTATCTTTATCAACATGTTAATTCACACCTTAGACTTCCCTTGGCTGAATCCATGCTGATTTTGTCCCATTAAACCATGTTTGTCTATGTGTTCAGTAATTTAATTCTTTATAATAGTTTCCACTATTTTGCCCGGTACTGATATCAGGCTTACTGGTCTGTAATTTCCTGGGTCACTCCTAGAACCCTTTTTAGGGCACATCAGTCTGGAGAGAAGGAGCCAAAGGTGTGGCTGTGAGTGCTCCCCAATATACTAATATACTGTATAGCAGGAGTGGGCAACCATGATACTTGAGGGCCACAACCAAATTGGGTTTTTAAGATTTATACAATGAATATGCACGAGACCTGTTTTATTTATTTGGATTTGCTCACACCTTTTTCAGTAATAGCTCAAGGTGAGTTACATTCAGGTACGCTGGTTATTTCTCTGTCCCCGGAGGGCTCACAATCTTATTATGTACCTGAGGCAATGGAGGTTTAAGATCACAAGGAGCAGCAGTGGGATTTGAACCGGGCACCTGTAGATGCCAAGACTGGTGCTCTAACCATTAGGCAACTCCTCCACTTGCATACGATGGAGGCAGTACGTATTCATTGTGGAAATCTTGAAAACCCAACTGGGTTGTTGCCTATCCTTGCTCTACAGGTTTATTGGTCGGGCTATGTGTGAATGCTCTTTTACATTTTCTGGGCTGACCTGTTGTAAATGCTCACTTGCACACGCGGTTGGTTCCCAGGGATACAATGGATTTAAGTCTTTTCTTAGTAACACCACAAGTTTCCTGGGCTGTGTGAAATTGCTCCCTTACATGCTCTGCAAGTTTCCTGGTTTGGCGTGAGTTATGTTGGACCAGGTGTCAGTTCTGTATTTCATGGTCTGTTTGTTTGTTTGTTTGTTTATTTATTTATTAAACATTTTATATTCCACTCTATCGCCGAAGGTTCTAGGTGGATCACGTCATCACATACACAATTGTAAAAACTCATAAAATTGTCTTGTACAAACTCAATACATACATAGACATTTCTCGTCATAGAACATTATGCTAAGTGCTATATCATCCTGCTGTGCTCATTATCTTAAAAAAAAAAAAAAATTAGGCAATACTGTAGTCCTCAATAAATAACAAAGTTTTTACTTCTTTCCTGACCTCCATTAGGTTCTGATGCTCTCTCAATTGCTTCCGGCATAGCATTATTGTGCTGAATCAAATTGTGTGATTATATTGGTACTGTTGAAGCTTATGGTTCTCTTTTCCTCTTTTTAGGGTTCAGGAGTTGTTAAGGCTGGTTTTGCTGGAGATCAGATCCCAAAGTACTGCTTCCCAAACTAGTAAGTATCCATTGATCTGTTCTGTGGTGTTTATTCATATGTGCTGCACAATACATTCTCAATCAACCAAACAGCGAAGATGACTAACAAAATTTAAAAAAAAGAAAAAATAATTTAAAAAAATAATACAAATTTTTTGTAAAAAATATATAAAAAATAGACGACACTTGAAATGTAAAAGCTTAAAAATATTTATTAACCATATAAAATAGGGAGAACAGGACTCGACACAGCTGTGTTTCAGCTGGGAAGGCCTGCGTCAGGAGTCTTCTCACCATATATGGTCTCTTTCTCTATTTCTACATCGGATGATTTTTATTGGTATGTAGAACAGCTTTTCAGCGAACTGTACTAAGCCGTTTGTATGAACAACTCTCCGGTTGTCTCTTCTGAAATTTTGTAGCGCTAAATCTTGCTAGAAACAGTATAGACTGGAGCTGCTCAAATCAGCATCTCGCATCTATTTTTTTATTTTTTAAATTTTTGTTAGTCACCTTCGCTGTTTGGTTGATTGTTGTTATCTTGCGAAGACTGGTTTCTTCTGGTTTTTTGCAGCACAATACATTCTAGCAGCATAACAAATTTCTGCTTCAAAAACACATTACTATGCACCAGATCAAAAGTGCAGTAAAGCTATTCTGAGTGAATATTTGAGAAAAGAATGCACCTGTTAAAGGAGCAGTTAAATTAACTGCTGTGCAACCAAGTAATAACTTCTGAAAAAGTATTGTATGTACTATATTTAAAACATAAATAAATCTATGCACCTTACCAGTTTTTAAAGGCTGGCATGTGTCAGCTAAATGTTGCACAGGGCTAATCTGCCAGCCGTTTAAGAGCTGTATCAACATGAGTACTGAAGACATGTAGGAATAAGGTCTGGGAAACAGCCATCCCTGGTTGGTAGTAACATCCTTGCTCTAGCAAGGAGTTCTGTGAAATGGGTAATATTCAGAGGGCGAAGACCTCTCTCTTAACATTGTCTTTGAAGTATGACAATATTGTCTTTTCATTGTGTTTGGAGCATGGTTCAATGCTGACTTATGATGGGGAATAGGAGAGTCTGCTTTCTTCTGAGCTAGTAACCCCACTGCCTGCAGCATCTGTCCCTGGAGATCTCTAATCCAGGCTGTTCTTGCCCCTGCTAACTTCTGAGATATCATGGAGTCAGAGTGTGGGATTTCTGTAGAAGCTTTAGTTGAGGCTGGAATTCAAACCGTGGCAATAGATGAGGTGTCACAGCTCTGACTCTGACATAAAAATGTGGTGATTTGGCACATCTTTCCATTTCCTTCCAAACAGAAGTCAGAGGAAAGCTTAGAGGAGAGGGGAAATTACTATCTCTAAGGCTTAATCTTTCATAAGACCTGTACAACTGGCTTCACACTCACCTGCTGCTGTAGCTATGAGATCAAGGCACATGGGGCTGATTCGATAGCAGTATATTATGGCTGGATTTTTGCATGGATCATTTTGGAATTATGATACACATTAGGAATGGAGCTATAGGACTAGATCTGTCAGGCTGGCTTAATCTTTGTTTTTATGGTCTAGCCAATTATGGTACTTGTATGATTTCATATGTCCTCTGCATTTTTTAGTATGGCAATAATAAGCAAAATAAAGTGATGCAGAAGATGACTAATATGTAAGGTATATGATATACAAGATAACTATTAACTGTTGTGCATTATGTTAGAAGTTTGCAGCTAAGAGTGACTGCCTAATGTGCAATAAATACCTGCTGCAGCCAGTCTGTCATAGAGGAAGCAAGCCAAGTTTCAGCAGGGAGGGAAAAAGAGTTGCAGGTGGTTTAGAAAGCCAAGATTCTCAAGCACAGTCTGCAGACCAAGTCGGGCTTAATTCTCATCCTAGAGGCCACAGCACAGGTCTTGAACAAAGTAAACTTAAACCTGCTTCTTTTCCTAACTTTAACACTGTTTTCTTATTGCTGTTATAGTGTTGGACGTCCAAAGCATGTACGCGTCATGGCTGGAGCCCTGGAGGGGGACATCTTCATAGGACCCAAAGCTGAGGTAAACACCCTTGGAGTTCTCTCCCTCTGCAACTGCCAAGATGTTCAATCTGTCTTATTTTTATTTAAAAAACAAAACAAAAAAACCAAGCAAACACCTCTTCTTTCCATTTCTTCTGTATTAGTTATCATGGAGTGTGAGTGCATACTTCGCTGTCACCTATAATCCACATTGCACTATACCTTAATGAAGCAAAAATTCCTTATAAACAAGAACCTAACCATTTTTATTACACACGATAAGGGTTATTAATATGCTCCTTTAGATGCTATAAGAGATGACATTCATCATACCTATAGAGATCTGTCAGAGACATTGTAGACAGTGCTTGCTAACCGGTAGTTTACACTGGAAGTTTCAGAAGTACTCTTAAAATGGCCTACTTCACAAAGCTGGAAGAAAGACTATGAAGTTGCATTCTCTAGCTTTGCTATTGAGCAAAGCTATGGAAACACTACCAAAGAAAAGTATAAAGCAGTATCTGGAAGTAAGTAAATTAGAGGACCATAGACATATGAGTTCACAAAGGTTTTGTAAAACAAATTTGCTTTTCTTTGAGCTGACAAATGTGGTGAATCAGGAAAATACTAGGAGTGTGGCTTCATCATCCATCCAGTCCAGACACATGGGTTTACACTCACCTTATACGGGTCCTGCAGTCTACAGCTAGCCAGTATGTCTCAGTCTCCAGTAGATGGAGGTTGTGTAGACCTGTGCAATCTGTGGCTGAGCTGGAGGTTCCTGGAGTTGTACAGGACATGGTACAGGGAGTTTAGGTTTTGGATGGAAGCAAGTAGAGAGGGTTTGAAGTGCCTGATCCAGCCAGGAGGCCCAAGGGTGCAGTTAAAAAAAAATTGAACAAGAATTAGGGGTCTGCCGAGCATGTAAAGCTAGGCTCAGCGCAGCCAGTGCTGTGTGGCCTTTGGCAGCTGCTGGTCTCATTCTCAGTGCTACTGCATTGGGATATCAAGTTAATGCTAGTGGTATTATAGCAGAGGAAATACAAGGCAGCAAGATGTTAAATAAGCTGTTCACCTGCTGCTGTGGAACCTGAAGTTTTGTTGGGAACTACTCTACCATCTTATCAGATGCAGAGCCTGCTCGCTGTCAGGTTGAAAACTCTCTGGTTCTGAGTCTTGTGTGAGCTTGGAGACAAGGAGGCAACAAGAGTCTGGACTGACAGCAGGAGTGCTCTTTTCAGCATAGTTGGTGCTGTTAGTGCCCCATGGAGCCACAGCCTTCCTCTGGTCTTTACTCCCAGGAGGGTCCATGTAGTGCAGAGACCATGAAAGGACTGGAGTGAAGATCTGGATGAGAATCCCTAGCTTTAGAGAACTCATTGGATTTGTTGGAAGGAGTCTTCTGATTTTAAGAGGATTTGCTGAAGGAGGGTGAGATCCCACTGGCAAAGGCTTGATGGTCATACAGATTTTTTCCAGGGATAAATTGCTATTCTTCATTACTCAAACTGTAGCAGCATTAAATATTTCTGAAGAGCGTCTGCTGGAACCGGGGTTACTGGAGAACCTCTTGCTGGAAGGAATTTGGAGACTGTTGCAAGTCTTCTAGCTTCATAGGGCAATTAAAGATATCAGTTTGGCAGGGTGGGATTTTCTGGAGGATGGCTTGAAGGTTGGAAGGCCCATGACAAAGCTATACCCAATTCCTATGGAGAAAAAGAGGAGGATGCTCTTACGGGAGATGGACACCCTGGTCTCAGCTGTAACTAAGAAGATGACCATTCTGATGGAAGGAACAGCAGTTCTAAAGGATCCTCAGGACCACTGGAAGGAGGCACCATTAAAGCAATCCTTTGAAATCTCCACTTTGGCTTTTCAGGCTGCCATCTGCGGAGATTATGTGGTGGAGATGTGCGTCCGGTTCACTCACCACCTGCCCGAGGAATAACTATCCAGTGTGTTGAACCTTTCAGAAGCTGTGCGCTTAGTTGGGATCCGCATTTCTAGCAGGTGTTTTGTACAACCTGATAAAAAGTTCTTTAAACAACACGGCTGTGGTAGTTTTGGTATGTCGGCTCCTCTGGCTGAGAAATTGGTCAGTGGATATGATGTCAAAGATGTGGCTCGGTGGACTCCCCTTTAAGGTAATACTGCTCTTTGAGAGGACTTAGAGAAGTTGGTGGACAACTTGAGTGACTCCACGGTCAGGAGGCTTAGGGAGGTTTGCATTTTCTAGGGGTCAATTTTGAAAGGTTTGGAAGTATCAGCCTACCTCGGCATTTGAGGTTTTTGTCAAGAAAATGATAGAAAAGGTAGTAGAGAGGGTGATGCTAGCAGTTCTTCTGGTGCCCATCCTTGAGAATTTGTGGATGCATGTTCTGGTGAAGCCGGTAGGTAGAAACTTAATAGTTTTTTTGTGTTTTTTGTTGTTGTTTTGTGTAAAGTATTCTATTTATTTTGTAGCCCCAAAGAAATAAGGAACTTTTCAGTAATTTTTGACTTGCAGGTCCTCAGGTAGGCTTTTGATAGAAACTTTGAAATCAGTGATAGTGGCAGCATGCCAAGGAGAGTACTTAAGATCCCTGGACCACATGGAAGTATATCTGCACATTTCAATCCTGGAACGCCAAAAGCACTTGTTATTTTGCAATCTTAGGGGAGCGCTTTAAGTACTTGGTCCTGCCCTTTTCCGAGGTGGAGGTGGTGGTGGTGGTGGTGGTGGGAGCTGCATTATTCCAAAGGGAAACTTGGTATATCCAGTATCTTGACAATTGATTAATTTGAAGTGTCTTCCTGCAAGAATTGGGCTGTTATCTACTTTGCCAAGAGCAAGTGCGTAACAACCTTCTCATTTGGAGTACTTGGGGCGCATGCATTGATACTCTGAGAGACAGAATGTGCTTAATGAAGGACAGAAGGCACAAGTTGCAGGTCCAGGTACAGCATTTGCTGGAGGTTCATTATCCTAGAGCTTGGGTTACCTCCAGTTTTTGGGCTTGATGGCAGTGGAACTGAATCTGTTGCTGGGGGCCAGGGGTCAAACAGAAGAGTGGAATAAACCATGAAAAGGTATCAGGGTGGCTAATGGCTCAATTTATTCTTCAAATCTAAAGACAAAGTATGTTTGCTGTTTGTTCTTCAAATACAATATATAGGATGTGCTGACAAGAAATAACCAACATGTGTGTTTTGACACACAGGTTTTTGTCAGGGGTTCTGTAAGTACCACAACTAATTCGTATAATACTGCTCTGTGCAAGTCAACCTGTCAATGCTGGATGCATTGGATATGGGCATCAGGTGCACCACAGTTAAACTGAAGAAACAGTGGCATCTGCAAAAACCAAGTATTGTCTTCTCACTTAGAAAGGGCCCACACACTTTCTTTACAGAAGCCGCTTCTCTTTCATTGGTTAGCTTACTCACAAAATCTCTAGGTGATACTACTCCTTACAGGAGAGGCAAGAGCAAGCCTGGCTTAGTGGTTAACAGAGAAAAGCTGTCTGTGGATGTTGAGTTGGAGTAAAAAATGGATTCTGGTTTAGAAAGATGCCAGTATCATCAGTTGGGGGGTCCATTATCTGAGGTAGGTGGTTCCTGAAGGAAGTAACAGCAGCTGGGCAGGGCAGTTTGAGTTCCCTCAGACAACACTACTGCATTGGCTTATGTCATCTGACAGGGTGGCGCAAGAACCAGACAGAGGAGATGACTCCCTTTCTACGTTGGTTGGAGAAGCATCTTGCCGTTTTGTTGGTTTCTCCTGTAGCAGGTAGAGAAAATGTCTAGGCAGGTTTTCCGAGCGCACACATTCTAGATCCCAGAGAGTGAATCTGGCAGATGGGCATTCACTCAGATCATTCATTTGGCATTGGGGGACCCCAGTCATGGACCTGATGGTGTCAGCAGAAAATACCAAAGTAGCCAGGCTTTTCAGTCACCAGAAAGATAGTTTCTCGGAGGGGGTCTCTGTCTCTGTTGTTACATTTGTACCCCGCACGTTTCCCACTCATGGCAGGCTCAATGCGGCAGGCAATGGAGGGTTAAGTGACTTGCCCAGAGTCACAAGGAGCTGCCTGTGCCGGGAATCGAACTCAGTTCCTCAGGACCAAAGTCCACCACCCTAACCACTAGGCCACTCCTCTGGTGCAGAATTGTCCTCAGGAGGGCCTGCTGTATCTTTTTTTCCATTCAGCAGGGTGGTGCAAAAGGTTGAGAGCCATCTGGGGTTGGTGGTGGTGTTAGTTCCTTACTGGCTGAGGATACTCTGGTATGCGGACTTTGTGAGATTGCAGGTCAAGGATCCACCGCTGTTTCCAAGCATGAAGGCACTCTTGGTTCAGGGCCTGCTCCAGATTCTGGATGTGTCTCAATTCACTTACTGCTTTGCAGTTGAGTGGGTAAAGCTGAGGAAGAGAAATTATTCCTCACAAGTGATTGTGACCTTGCTTCAGTCTAAAAAGCAGTCCACTTCTTTGGCTTACCTTCAGATTTGAAGAGTCTTTGAGGGATGGTGCCAGGAATGGATTCTTTGTTCCTTTGAAGCATCCATGAGCATCCTATCGTTCTTTGCAAGAAGGTGTTGACAAAGTTCTGACCTTGAACTGCTTGAGGATTTAAGCTGTGGCCATTTGTTTATAGAGATCAGGTTCAGGAGCATTACTTGTCTCCTTTCTGGATATCACACTGTTTTTGAGGAGCGTGAAGCATTTATGTCCTCTTCTGGTGGTAACCTCCTTGATACCTGAACCTAGTTCTCTCTTCCTTGGTAAGGGTGCCCTTCGAGCCACTTTGAGAAGTGTTTAAGGATCTTACATTGCAGCCAAGAGGATTTGAAAATTGCATTCTTTCCCCTCCAATACTTGCGAGTTCTCAAAGGCCCATTCCTTAGTGTTCAAACTAGACCAGCCCTTAACCTGTGGGTTATGTCCATCAACCAGCAGATGGAGACAGAGAAACAAAATAGTTCTGTGTGATTCACTCCATAAGGGCACCATGCAGCCTTAGAATGTTCAGTATTTTGAATGACCCAGCAATGGTGCTCATGTTCACATTTCCAGCAAATGTTGTGCTCATCCCTTACCTTTACCAACAAAGCAACTCTAATTACAGAAAGGAAGTTTCTGTGCCAGTGCTTACCATTCTTTCGGGCTGTGACCTCACAGTTGCCACTGCAGCATTCTCTCTGACCCTGCTGAGATGAGTGGCTATGGTGTGCCTATATACTTCCAGGATAGGTTTGTGACTCCAAACGTGGCATGCGCAATCCCTTTTGGGGTTGTGACCCACAGTTTGGGAAACCCTGTTCTACGTTGTGGTACTTAAGTTTTTACATATGATGTGAAGCTGAAGAGAAATGAACCCTTTCCATAAAATACACTAATATATTTCAATGGAAGAAGCAGTTCCAACAGCTACAGTATACATACACTGATTCACTGTAATAGTGATTAAGAAATTGCACCATTCAAACTGCCATCTCATGTCCTGATCATAGATACATAGCACACACTCATATATCAGCACACAGAAACATATAATATATCCCTCCATCTCTTCCCCCCCCCCCCAACACACATGTATTTACATGCAGATGGGTTAGAAAGAATTTCATCAGCCATGCTCTTCATGCTTTCCCCTGTTCTTATTGGTTGGACACTATTTTCATCTCTAAAAGCCCTCCTCTTTGGGTACATCTTTCCTGTTCTCCATTTTGTTTTTGGAGTACATATCCATTCTTGGCTGCAAACATTAATCTTCCATATCAGCATAAAGCAAATAAGGTGTACTGCAGTCATTCAGTTATTGTGCAAATTTTTCTAAATATGTAATGGAAATAGCTGTTGTTTCAATGTAGATGGACAAAGCTTCTGTCCTTAATGGGCAGCTTATGTCCATGCAGTAAGGTTGATACACCAGAGAATTTTTTTGTACTAACACCTATTTTTCCCCAGGAAAATGCACTGACCATGTCTTTGTCTGCCTTCCCAGGAGCATTGAGACCTGCTCTATCATCTCAGTATACCAGTCCCAAGGCAAATGTACCGATCCATCCCTGAGTTATTGACCAGTCCCTGTTTCTGTCCTTCCAGGAGCACCGAGGCTTGCTCTCCATCCGCTACCCCATGGAACATGGTATTGTCCGAGATTGGAATGACATGGAGAGGATCTGGCAATATGTGTACTCCAAGGATCAGCTACAGACCTTTTCTGAAGAGGTGAGAACATAAACTGTATATGAAAGAAGAGGAAAAAATGTTTATGATGGGATGCCGAACCAGTAGATCTATTTTTATTGCCTTTTAAACTTTTGAGGTCTGCATCCATGGAACTGCAGAATGAAGTACAAAATAGAGAGCTGCACAGGAGCAGGTACCACGGGGATCCTCTTCAGGTCTGCGGGGATCCAGTGGGGATGGACCGGGGTCCACGGAGATCCCATGGGGATGGACCCGGGTCCTGTATGGTTCCCGCGGAACCACTCAGTTGAACCGACCTATGCTTTCCCTCCCTGCACATACCTGAAGTCACCCTGGTGGTCTAGTGGCTTGCTTTGGGTCAGGAAAGATCCCCACTCTTTCCTGCCTGCTGTCACTGATCGGTCTCGCTGCTGCCGCCTGTTTAAAATGGCTGCCGAGACTACAAGTGGTGGCCTCGCAAGACTTCTACTGACGGATCAGTGGCAGCGGGCAGGAAAGAGTGGGGATCTTTCCTGCCCCAAAGCAAGCCACTAGACCACCAGGGTGACTTCAGGTATGTGCGGGGAGGGTACACATGGCTGGAGGGGAGGAGGATGCAGAGTGTAGGCACAGGGAGGAGGGGAAAAATGAGGCGAGGAGGTTAGATTGAGATCAGGAGATGGTACGAGGCTATCTAGCCCCAGTTGGTAGGCAGTGCCTTAAATGGTGGAGTACAAAAGATATATATATATATATATATATATTTTTTTTTTTTAACTTATTTGATAGCTTTTTAATTTATTTGAAAACGTCCCATATCTAGATATAAATATCATGAAATAAAAACTGAATATCACTAAATAAAACGGCTTCAAAAATGATTGTTGGTAGAAACAGCAATAATAAAGGCTATGTTTTGTGCTTGTTTTTCTACACTGTTCTATACAATACAGTAATGCATGGCCAAATTTCAATGAAGATATCCTATTTACTGATAGGTTCATCTTAACTATTGTAATCTGCTTTGGAAGCCTGGTGTTATAAAGATTGAAAGTAAAATTAAACTCTTCTTTCATTGGGGCACATGGAATCACATCTTCACCTCATCTCTTTTGTACAAATGGATTATTCTGTTTTGAGCATGTTTCAGGGACAAGGTATTTTTCATAAGTCAAAATAATGAAAATAAATATTTCATGCAGATCTCTTTCTTGGTGGGGGGAGGGAGCAAGGTGATTGCAGTGCGGCGGGGGCTGGGATGGAGATTACTTGGGGCGGGTTAGAATCCCGCGGGGATGGTTTGGATTTCTGTCCCTGTGCAACTCTCTAGTACAAAGTACCAAATGTGAGCTTGAATCTAGAAGTTCTATACAGAACTAATGTAACTGAGGCCTATCTAGCCCAAACCAAAAGGCAAAATGAGTACTGAGATCCATGAGTGCATCTGTATGGATCCAGAAAAAAAAAGTATCTATACCCACATTCTTATGCTTCCTTCCCCGCCCCCCCTGCCACACACATCTCACATACCTCACATATCCAGAAAGTTTGGTGTAGATCAGATGCAAAACTAAAACGTTGTTAGGTGCAGTAATTGTGCTTGTGTATTCATGCAATATGTGGATTCCCTTCCAAAAATATACTTTGTCTTCATCCTGCCAGACCATTCCTAACAGTTATGCCCTCTTCCAGCAGATGGAGACAGAGCCAAATTGCTCACTTTCCATATATATGTTGAGGAAGCAGGGCAGCCGATTAGTATTACTATGTCCAGTAGAGGAGATGCTCAATTGTTGCAACAGGAAACTGTGAGTAGGCTTTGGTAGCAGAAGCCTGAATCAGTCTGCTAGCTTCTAAGGAGCTCAGGCCAGATTCCAGGATCAACTTCATATTGGATGACAGTTGTCACTGGCCGTTCTTCCTCCCCCTCTTGGTAACTGGTAAGTGGTGTTCCTGAAGGCTAGGTGGGGTTTTGTTGAGTTCTTTGTCTCATAATAATAAAGTAAAAATAAACAAAGTAACCAGTATTTGTTGTGGCGGGTCCCCTGTGAGCTACTGAAGTAGTAAAGTATTAGAGGACGTCCACCTGGAGCTGCAGAGCCACCATAGGAAAGAGGTAGTGTATTTGGAGACAGAGCAGCACCAAATTCCCACGGTTTAGGTGGGCATAAGAGTAGCAGGCATGGGTTTTAGCAGCTGGAGTAAAGGGCCATGGTTCAACAGGTGCTCGCAAGGGGCCTGAGTGTATTGGTCGTGTGTGTGTATGTGTTTTGTTTTGATCATCTTTCATTAAGAGAGAAATGGGTAACAGGGATATAAGTAAGAGAAGAGAAGACCAATTAATGCCAAACAACACAAAACATCATGCTTAGAAAGAGGTAGTAGAAAATGATACCCACCCCATCAGATCTTTCTTCAGGTAGTCCTTCCCACCCTCCATTTTACTAAAGTCAGTCAGTACTTTAAGCAGGTACCCAGGCCCCCTTCCATGGTAACATTCAGCTTCCCCGTGCTCATAATAAGGGCCATTTTTGTCACTACTCCCTAGGTGAAAAGTGTTTTACCTGTGTAAATTAACCATTTGAGAACTAGGGCAGCAATGCACATACATTTTCCTGCATTTGAAGTAGCTAGTTCTCAAGATGAGGTTAGTGTGAAGATTTCAAAAAGTAAGTATAACTTTCATATTTTCAAAGTACCCACCTGAGATTTAGGAGGCAGAACTGTACATGGGTACTTTTATTCTTCTTTTTTTTATAACTCTTTAAGGAATAAGGAAAAGTTTTTAACAAATACAACTAATGCAAACATGCTTCCTCATCAATTAAACATATAACTAATATAGTGAAAGGGGAAAGGGAAATGGTACTTGATATACTGCCTTTCTGTGTTTTTTGCAACTACATTCATAGCTCTGTGTAAACTCCAGGCCCACAGATGCCGTGCCAATATGCTCCTAAAAGTATTAGGCAAGCCCTCCTCAACACCAGTCAGAAAAATTCCCTCTCAAGAAACCCCAATAGGCCTCAATAGTGTTCATCAAATCAATCAAACACTTGTATAAAACGCCAGATCTTAAGACCCTTTTTGAACTTTTAGTAAGAAGATTCCAATCAAAGATCATTAAGGAGAGCATTCTGGAGCCAGGAGGCAAGATAACCAAAGGAAGTGTGCCAGTTTATTACCTGGTTTATTCTTGGAGTAAGCAGGGACAAGAGATTATTCTGAGATAATCTCAGAGATTGAGTTTGAGGGGTCAAAAGTAAGATCTTGATCTTCAAACCACACTGGCCTTCTGGAGTCTTGAGGTTCAAGAGAAGACAAGAAGCATGGATGATTTTGTGTATATGGTACAGAAACTTGAACTGCTATGTCTACTATAACTAAGTCTTTTCAATGGTATGTTCTTCAGGCCAATACTGCAGTGGCGTAGCCACAGGTGGGCCAGGGCCCATCCACTTAGGGTTCAGGCCCACCCAACAGTAGCACACATTTAGTGGTAGCTGATGGAGAGCCCAAGCTCTACCAGCTGAAGACTTCCCCCTGATGGTAAGAAAAATGCTAGTCTCCACGCTACCGGCACCTCAGCGCATGCCTGCTTCAGACTGCCAAGATGGAAAGAAGCATTTTCTCACCAGCTGAGATATTTTTTGGGTTGGGGGAGGGAGAACACTTGGTGCCCACCCAGTTCTTGCCTAGGCCCACCCAAAATCTATTTTCTGGCTACGCCCATGCAATACTGGTAGCTGTGTTGATTTTCTTTTTGTTGGCAGTTGGAGGGAAAACATAGTAGGAATGGGGGTGCAGATATTCCAGGAGTGCAGCTGGTCTTCTCTGCTTTCTCTTCCTCATGCCAGTACTGGGAAGACGGTTGGGATTATCCATCACCCTTTTCAGATGTGTTTTAATATAGCAAGTACAAGTGATAGATCTTGTAAACTGGAAAATAATGGGTGGCTGGTTTGGGTGAGCTGGACCTCTGGCATTCGTTTTGATGGCTGCCTTTTCCTCCACTATGTCTTAATTCTTCTGAGTGGGGAAGACGGTGCAGGAGCTCTGGCAATAGGAAACATAGTTTGGTATTAGGCACAGTTCATCTCAGCTGTGACGCTGTGCAACCAGAAGCAGGTGGAAGCATGGAGGTTCCAGCAGTCCAGCTTCAGGTGATGGAACTAGAAGCTGCTTTGGAGAAGGAGGAACAGGAATGGAGGAACCAGAGGAATTGGCTACAAGACCTTCTTTTCTCACATGAAGTCAGGCTGAAGCAGCTGTTCCCCCAGCCTCCTGACAGCACAGGGATGTTTCCAGGCCACTGTACCAAGCATACTGCACCTGGAGGCAGAAAGTGGAACTAGAAATAGAGCCTGGGGCAAAACGTCCCAGAAAGGTCTCTGTTCTGGGTGCATCTCTGGATTGTTCCCTTCCCTCATAGGCTTCAAGATGGAAGTATGGTCAAGGACCATTCTTGGCAGGCAGCAGTGAGGAACTAGAAGATGGATTTCAGGGAGAAGAGGAAGAAGCATCAGTAGTAAGACTTTTCTGTAGACCGACTCCTCTGCCCTACTTAACAACAGCTATTAATTGTTCCTTCCCATCTCCACATACATCCTCATTCTGCCCAATCTTCCTGCTTCAGGGTGGTAGCTCCTTCTCTGTGGAATTCCCTTCCAGTCCCTTAGATCAGTGGGACTGTGATTCCTTTACATTTGACATGCATTTAGAACCCTCACTTAAGAATTTCAAGGCCCAACTTAAGACATATTTTTCCCTAAGGCATTCCCTTCATCTACTCCTACAACATGATTAACTTATTTTTTCACAGGCCTCTTAAACATATCCTCTCCAGCTACTTCGCTGTGGTCCGTGCACCCCTCCCCTTCACCAAGTCTAGTGTGATCTTTTCTCTCCCTCCCTCCCTCCATCATGTTTCTTAGTTTTAATCTGATATCCATTCCCCCTATCCCTTATATGACATTGATTGTAACCTAGGGTGCTATCATATGCTGCTGGTGCTCACTTGATACTTAATCTTATTTTCTTTGTGAACTGCTTAGGTGCTCTGTAATTTATGATATATTAAATAAAAATGAAATGTGAAATATCTGTCCTTTCAGCACCCAGTCCTGCTGACTGAAGCTCCGTTAAACCCAAGCAAGAACCGCGAGAGGGCAGCTGAGGTTTTCTTTGAGACCTTCAATGTTCCAGCACTCTTCATCTCCATGCAGGCTGTCCTCAGCTTGTAAGTAGCATCTACATCCTATGGGCGCAGCAGGTGGTCCTATTTGACAAGATAATTCAGGCAAATCCTTCCTTCCCTTTTACTCTTTTTTTTTTCTTTCCTATCTTGTAGTTCTACCCTCCTTTCCTTAATTATGTTTTACTTCCCCCTCCCCTTATATTTTAAACTGTAAGACGCTTGGACATCTCTACGATGAGTGGGATAGTAAATCCTAATAAACCTTGAATCTAGAATACCTGTATTAGTCTCTTACCATACTTTCCCACACATGTCCTTTCTTAGCTGATAACTACCACAGGGAATGTACTGTCCAAGAAAGAAGCCTATATTCTACTTTTCATGTGACTTTTGTATTTTAAAGGAAGATTCTGCCTTCAGTTCTGCCTGGATTGCTTCTGTTTTTCATGGGGAGGAGAAGCCTCTTACCTCTTTTGTATATATCACACAGAGGGCTTCTCAGATTGCAGATGCCTCTCTTCATCCCATCCCCATGGGTTAATAGTTGTTATGCCTTCTGTTACACCCACCCCAGCATATTTATGTAACAAACACAGTAGATGATGGCAGATTAAAAAAAACACAAACATCTGCCCTGCATATTTTAGAACTACACACATAAATTCCCATATGCAACCCAACCCCACTTCTCCATGTTTTTTTTTTCTTTTTTAATAACTTTGCAACTTTTTTTCTGGCTTTGTCCTCCATGTTTGTCCCAAGCATCCCTGATATCTGTGAAAGGAATGGCCTCCAGTACCTCCACAGGCTTTGCCATCTTTAGTTTTGCTTCTTACAAGATCAGTACTTTAAGCCAGAACCCAGGCCCCCTTCCAAGTTGAACTTCAGCCTCCCCATGCTCATATAGTCAGGGCAATTTCTGAATCCATTTCCTTGTGTGAAAAGCATTTTTTCTTGTGTAAATCAACTGTTGCCTACCCTATATGCTGAAAATAGTGCACGCATAGTGCAGTGATGCATATACTTTTTCCTGCATTTGAGGTAGCTAGTTTTCAAGATGGGATTAGGTAGGGGATTACAAAAACAAGCAGAACTTTCATATTTTCAAAGTACCCACATAAAAAAAAGGCAGAACTGTGCATGAGAACTTTTTTTTTGTAGTTTTCAACATGAAAGTACATATATAATTTCACTTTGAAAATTAGTTCTGAGGAAATTCTGTGCACAATATTTGAAAATTCTGCATACTTTATTTGTAACTTTCTTTTGCAGAATTCCTCCATTATAAGATAGTGCTTTCATCTCCCTCTTCCCCCACCCCATCCACCTTGCTTCAGCCTCCCCCCCCCCCCTTCCCATGCTGTGTGCATACACACACCCTTATCCACTATTTTTTAGGCACATCCCTCCCTCCCTCTCTCTCTCTGCATACCTGCACACACACACACCACTACAACACAGAAGAGAGAGGAACCGTACAGCTGCATATTGGCCTGCTTCCTCCTCCTCCTCCGTACTGGGCCCGACTGTTCCATTGAGCCACGCAGGCCTCCATACAGCCATACGGCTTAAAGGAACCGCTGGGACCAAGGCGGCAGAGAAGGCAGAAGCAGCCCGATGTACGGCTGTTCAGTTGCCGCACTGTAGTGGTGCGTGTGCAAGCTCCACATCAGCAGACTGCACAGAATTCTGTGTGGGAAAGTCAGAATTCCCCGCAGTCTGTGGAGTAGGGGAATTCTGCATTGTGCAGTAAGTAGGAGTAACTAGTGCAAAGTCAACAAGTAAAAAACATTCATAGACCTTGCGGTCTTATGGTTGATATTGAGAAATGTTCCCCCAAAGTTTGGGTTTTAACCGTCTTTACATGCAGATCTAGCAGGCCCTATACAATCATATTTATTGCTGTTTTGGGCTGTAATCTCCACTCTGATAGTCACTCTCAGTCCTTGAGGGCTGCCATCAGGTCTGGTTTTCAGGATATCCCTAAATAATATGCATGAGAGAGATTTGCATGCCTCATACATCCATTGTATGCAAATCTTTCTCATGCATATTCATTACTAATAGTACAAGGGTTATAATTGGCTATAATTAGTCACACTGTATCATCTACTCATCAAATCCACTAATTGTATGTATTCTAAATATACCACACCAATTTATTCTTTGAATATTTATTAAATAATATATCCCCATTCAACCTCAGTAGATCTCACATATCACTCCATCCAAATCTTAAACAACAAATCATCTAACTCAACTGTATAAGATTGTCCCAGGATTTAATTAATCCAAAATAATCCTCGACAGGTGCCGAACGTCGGGCACTCCACTTAGTTTTTCATGACCATATCCCATTCACAAAGGTCCACTGTCCAATCAGTGAAAAGATTCATTAGATGTAATGACGGATATATTGAATGGGGATATATTATTTAATAAATATTCAAAGAATAAATTAGTGTGGTATATTTAGAATACGTACAATTAGTGGATTTGATGAGTAGATGCATATTCATTCATTAGGGATATCTTGAAAACGTGACCCATTGGCAACCCTCGAGGACTAGGAATGTTGACTAAGGTCCTAGCGGCTTCCTTGAAGCACAGTGCAGTCATGCAAATACTGTTTTGGGTAAATACTCCAGTGGCTTTATGGTGCAAGTTACCCAGCACTTCATTCCAATCCTCTTTGTTTATCTTCTGCATTTTGAATTCTGTCACTGTTTTTGTCTCCACTTCCTCCGGGAGGGCATTTCAAATATCTACCAGCTTTTATAGTCCACATTTCCTTGTCAGTCAATGCGGGTAACAGAAACACAGATAACAATTTGCATTTGTGTACATAAGCACTCTGTCCTGGAGACTCCAAAACATCAGCTCCTCTTGTACCTCATTCTGCAGACTTACTGTATCCTATTTCTGAGCTGGGATGTACCACTTTTAAGCCCAGCATTTTCTGCTTGGGTTCAGTTAGATTCAGCTTTGTTGGCCATGGTACCATGAATTTTATTTCACAACTACATGGGACATTTTCCTCTCTTGTGTTCTAGTATCTCATAATTTGAGCAATCCATGGCAGAAACAGTCCTTGTCTAGGAATCGCAAAGTGTGTCTCCCTCTGGAATATAGCTAATATGGTCTGGTCGGTAGGTGTCTCCATTCATTGAGGGCTCAAGCTGCAGGTACTGTCCTGTGCTGCAGTTGTCACTAAGTCACCAGGCTGTCCCCCCTTACAGGGGTTTGGGCTGCAATTTCAATAGATGGGTCAATAATAAAAGGTAGCAGTAGTGATGAATTCTATGATGAACTGAATGTCCGGGTACATGATATATCTCAGAGATGATTCTGGTTGAAGGTGACATTAGACAGTTTCAGCCTTGTCATGTAATCCATAGATTGGAGAAAAAGTTAATTTATATACAAACAAATACAAAACATTCTTATATTCTGCTACCACCATAAGTTTTGTGTGGACAATTCCAGAGAATTACAAATTCATATTAAAACATACCAGTAGAATACCTAATTAGAATTTCTTAAACAAAAAAGCTTTCAGCAGTTTCCTATATAAGTAATAATTAGTAATCAGTTGAACTTGTGCTGGTAAAGCATTCCAAGTATGAGCTACGAGAATAAACTTTTGGAACGAATACCCCTCGGACATGGATATTGCAATAGCAATAAATTTCTGAGCACTTCTATTCTACGTGTATTAGAAGAACCTATTGGATTTATTTATTTATTTGGATTTTTTGCTTACACCTTTTTCAGTAGTAGCTCAAGGTAAGTCACATTCAGGTACACTGGATATTTCTCTGTTGCAGGAGGGCTCACAATTTAAGTCTGTACCTGAGGCAATGGAGGGTTAAGTGACTTGCCCAAGATCACAAGGAGCAGCAGTGGGATTTGAACCAACCACCTCTGGATTGCAAGACTGGTGCTCTAACCACTAGGCCACTCCTCCACTCCTAAGAAATCCAACATATAAAATGGTGCATGCCCATACAAAATCTGCACGCATAGTTTGAATTGGATACAGACTTCTATTGGCAACCAATTTAGGTTCACCAGTAACGGGGTAACCTCCCCTCTAGCACTCTTGCAGCAGTATTCTGTACCAGCTGTAATTTCTTTATCGAGGATTTTGAGCAACCCAGATAAATGATATTGCAGCAATCCAGTTGCCCTAAGATCAAACTTTGAACTATTAACTTAAATGCTGATGGATTAAATAACCCTCTAATTCTCTTTAATTTTCTTAATATCAAAAATAAATTTTTTAAATCAAGATATTAACTTAACTCTGGGGATAAAGTATTTGACAGAGTGATTCTCAGAATCTTTAGGCTAGTCTCAAATGAAAAATTTGGATTACTCAACTTTAGAATGTTATGATTCCAAATGTTTGTCTGTTGTCCAATCATCAAAAATGTAGTTTTCTCCTTGTTAATCCATACCACCAAAAGATTAATACAATCTGTCTAGATACTATATCTGCTGATTGAACTATTGGTAATAAAACTGTTATGTCACTGGCATATATAAATACCTTATAACCGGCCTGGGTTAAACAATGTCCAAGAGAACTTGACAACACATTGATCAAAGACAGGGACAAAAGGGACCCCACAATCAACTTTACACAAATCAGATTGATTTCCCTCAAATCTTACTCTATATGATCAATTGTCCAAAAAGCCCTTAACCCAGCTCAGAATATTTCCTCCAATCCCAAAAGAACTGAAAATAGATAACAAAATGTTATGGTCAACCAAATTGAAGGCGCCTGACTAGTCAAATTGCAATACAATTGCCCAGAGACCTTTTCTTAATAAAGATTTTCCCTCCGCCCATAAAGTGCCTACAACTGTTTTCAGTTCTGAACCTTTTTGCGAAAGCCTGACTGAGAAAAATGCAAAAGTTCAAACTTTTCCAAATATTATTGCAATTGATTTGTTACTATGCCTTCTATAATTTTAGTGAACAATGGTATAGCTGCCACTGGCCTATAATTGGTTACTTCATGTAATCCTATTTTAGGGTTTTTGGGCATTGGAGTGAGTATTATGTTTCCTTCTTTTTAACACCCAACAGAAAGGACTTAACAAGGATCTGGGGTTCCTAGCCCATTATAAACCATAAAGCTGTATTTCTCTGTTGATCACCCTCCCCTCACCTATCTACACCTATCCTGTTAGAATATCAATGATATGCTTTGATGTCCCCATGCATACCTCCTACCCACCCCCATCCTCCCACCCTGTCAGACTGTCATAGTAATGCTTGAATGTTTTCACTTATATACACTGTCAGCTAGCACATTTGCTTATTTCCGATCTGACGAAGAAGGGCAACCTTCGAAAGCTAATCAAGAAATGTATTAAGTTATGTCCAATAATAAAGGTATCATCTTATTTTCTTTTCCATGTTTTATTTTGTTTGATTTCTATTGATAACCTTAAGAGTGGATTAACACGGCTACCACACTCCTCTACTTCTTTTGCTGGAAATTTCCCTTTCAAGAGCATCCAATTTGTTAACCATAGCATAAAAAGGACTGTGCCTTTTTCATCAAATATAATGGACAACTGTCCCGAGGACAAAATGCTGAATAATATTTATTAAATAGCCTGGTAAACTCTATGAACGGCCTTTGAGTGACAATGAAGTTATAAGTGGATGAGATATTAAAATGAGCCCCAAGTGAATTTATAAACATGTCCTAAGACATTTCTCTCTTTTACTGTGTGGTTCTGTGGTTTCTCCTCCTTGGGTTGGCATTGCCATCTTTTTACTTTACCTGGAGCTAGTTGAGGTCATTGAGGCATATTTTTCTCTGGCACAGATATGCCACAGGGCGCACAACAGGTGTGGTGTTGGATGCGGGGGATGGTGTGACACACGCAGTCCCCATTTATGAGGGCTTTGCTATGCCACATTCCATTATGCGAGTAGATGTTGCCGGGCGAGATGTGTCTCGCTATCTGCGCCTGTTGCTGCGGAAGGAGGGCTATGACTTCCATACATCAGCGGAGTTTGAAGTGGTGAAGACGGTAAAGGAGGTAAGTCTGACACTATGGAGAGAGAATGGGGAGGAGTTAGAGATGGGAATGGGGGTTCTCCCTTTATCAGCTTCAGTGACCTTGCCAAGCCAATTCATTTTACTGTGTGTCTTTTGGGGCAGGTCTCCCCTTATCAGTAGTTGACTTCTAATCACACGTATACAGCTGGAATTATGTTTTTAGCAATATGATCCGTTTGTGCAGTTCCACAGTCAGCATCAGAATGGAGAGGGCAGGATGATAAGTGATGTCTCTCACAGGTGTTCAGGTTGCAGAGGGCAAGATGACAATGGTGGTGATCATGATGATGTCTCACGCTGGGTGTCAGAAGTGGAGTGGGCGGGATTGCTGATAATAGTAACATTATCTTATGTTGGGCATTGTAGCTGGCATGGGCAAAGTGGTAATAATAAAGGTGTTATGTTACAGGCATCAAGAGGGAAAAAAAACAGGGTAATGATGGTGTTATGTGTCATTTGCTGGAAAAGACAGGGTGACTGATTATTCAAACTCTTCATTTAAAAGTTGTCTTTTCTATAAAGTGCCACTGAGTTATTCAGTAAGGGATAGGCAGATGGGAATGATGCCACCCATCGTGATAATGCTGCATAGTGACCACAGTCATATACCCCTTTCCTTCTCTTGATACAGAGAGCCTGCTATCTGTCAATTAACCCTCAGAAGGATGAGACTTTGGAAACGGAGAAGGTTCAGTACACACTACCAGATGGAAGCACGTTAGATGTGAGTACTAAGGAGACATTGCTCTCTTTCTCTTTCATTTTTTAGAGTTTGGGCAAGTTTTGTAGCTTTCTCGGGCCCTTTTATTTTTCCAATTCTGAGAACACTTTTCAAAGGCATTTTCACACATATAACAGACTTTTATGTACTGAACTGGGGCTTTTGAAAATTGCCCAATACATATTCATGTTCAAAAACTACTCATTTAAGTGTATCAGGAAGGAGTTCCTGTGCATGATTAAGGTAGAGAGTATGCTTCCTTTTGGAAATCTTAACAGTATGTGTCTCTGTGCATTAGGTTTTACTGAAGAAAGTGACCCACAAACAATAATTGCAGATTTGTTTATGTACTTTTCCCAAGTCTGTTTTATAACTTTATACATGGAGTGTCAAATTAAAAATAATAATCCCAACATTTTACCAAATCCCATGATGAAGGTTTTCAGTCATCATAAACAGCAACCTTACCCCTTTCTGACAGTTACTTGGAATCCCCTCTACCTTCACTCATCCCATCTACCTGGGCACCCAGCAACTCCTTCCATAGCTCCACCTGCAAATAATAAGAAGTCATAATCATGATAAATTACAGAATATCCTCACAATCCCAAGAATGCTATCAATTTTTTGCATTCCCCCCATCTTCTTTGTACCGCTTATTGAGTATATCCATAAGCATTTCTGTGTGCCCAGTATACCTCAAACTGGATCTCCAGTGATTTAGAGAGGGAAAATACTTTTTCCAATGTGCTGCTATTTCATAACAAGCCATCACAGTCCTCATCGTTACCATCTTTAGTTTTTCCTACCCTATATTCTTGGGGACCATTCTGAACAGAAAAACCTTTGGTTCTTATCTCACCGTCACTCCTTCTAACTCCCCTATGTCTATGCCATCTGTCACTCCTTTCCAGACGCCCCTTGCATTTTGAGAAAGAAAGTCCCCTCTTTTTGACAACTTCATCAATAGCAGTTCAACATTCCAGAGAAAATAGCCTTTATTCTAGAGGGGATTAAATAGCCTGTAAGGTATTTTATATGTATTATCCTTTATTAGGGTAACACAATGGAATAGCATATTGAATCATTGTTCTTTTGATTTAATGTTGTTGCTAATTCAGACTATACAACAGAAGTTGTCCCAAGATAAGCCGATCTTGGAAGACAAATTAAGTCATGTGAAATCTTTGGCAGAGTATGAAAAATGTAAAGAGGAATTCGATATCAAACTAGATAAATTTAAAAAAGAAATCAAAACTACTAAATATAAAAAGATTCAACGAGATCAAAAAGATTATAGTGAAGGCTATGTGTATAGCTGGCAAAAATCAAAGAATTTAGATCAAATGACAGAAAAAGGAAAACATGTGGGTTTTCAATTGTCTAGTTCCTCAGGTGGTGAGGAGGAGAAAGAAGATAATTCGGAAGGGGAACGGAATTGGGGAATGACTACCAGACGCTCCAGTGTACGAGGACGAGCGAATTGGAGAACCAGACATCGCGGAGAATCGAATTACAGAAGAGGGATGAGAACACGACGGCGGGACGACTCGCTGTAATTAATTTATCTAATTATCAACTTACAGCTATTGAAGAGTCGGTGTTATCCCGAGGATTATCGTTCGTCCCTACTTCTAAACATCTTCCTTTTCAATTTCGGGTGGAATTTGAGAGATTTGTTCGTTCCCTGCAATTAAAAGTTTTTTTCAATGAGATGGAGGATTCTGGAGGAGCTTTTTCGGATTGTGTAGCTAAAAGTAAATGGGTACCTCCTGGTCCTATAAATACGGTTATAGCCATCTTCAAGCAACTTGTTTGAATGACGTGGAACAGATGGAAATGACTCAATTCAGAGGTAGGATTAATATGACTATGGAAGAATTTAAGGCAGTTCAAACGCTTAAAAATGAAAGAACTATAGTTATAAGAAAGGCTGATAAGGGGGGAGCAGTCATCATTTTGGATAGGGGATATTATGTAAATGAGATACATCAACAATTGTCGGATGTGAACACTTATCGGAAGTTAAGTGAGGATCCGACGTGGGATTTACTGATAAAAGTGCAGAAGTTAACAAAAGAAGCAGAATCTATGGGTTTCTTAACAAAAAAAGAAAGAGAATTTCTATGTCCACTGCATCCAGTTATTCCCATTTTTTACACGGTCCCTAAAATCCATAAACGACTGATTTCTCCCCCAGGAAGGCCTATTGTATCTTCCAGAAACTCTTTACTTGAAAGATCTTGTAAGTATACAGATTATTTTTTACGACCAGTGGTACATAAGTACATAAGTAGTGCCATACTGGGAAAGACCAAAGGTCCATCTAGCCCAGCATCCTGTCACCAACAGTGGCCAATCCAGGTCAAGGGCACCTGGCACGCTCCCCAAACGTAAAAACATTCCAGACAAGTTATACCTAAAAATGCGGAATTTTTCCAAGTCCATTTAATAGCGGTCTATGGACTTGTCCTTTAGGAATCTATCTAACCCCTTTTTAAACTCCGTCAAGCTAACCGCCCGTACCACGTTCTCCGGCAACGAATTCCAGAGTCTAATTACACGTTGGGTGAAGAAAAATTTTCTCCGATTCGTTTTAAATTTACCACACTGTAGCTTCAACTCATGCCCTCTAGTCCTAGTATTTTTGGATAGCGTGAACAGTCGCTTCACATCCACCCGATCCATTCCACTCATTATTTTATACACTTCTATCATATCTCCCCTCAGCCGTCTCTTCTCCAAGCTGAAAAGCCCTAGCCTTCTCAGCCTCTCTTCATAGGAAAGTCGTCCCATCCCCACTATCATTTTCGTCGCCCTTCGCTGTACCTTTTCCAATTCTACTATATCTTTTTTGAGATACGGAGACCAGTACTGAACACAATACTCCAGGTGCGGTCGCACCATGGAGCGATACAACGGCATTATAACATCCGCACACCTGGACTCCATACCCTTCCTAATAACACCCAACATTCTATTCGCTTTCCTAGCCGCAGCAGCACACTGAGCAGAAGGTTTCAGCGTATCATCGACGACGACACCCAGATCCCTTTCTTGATCCGTAACTCCTAACGCGGAACCTTGCAAGACGTAGCTATAATTCGGGTTCCTCTTACCCACATGCATCACCTTCATACATCAAGGACACTTCGCATTTTTTCAAATTTTATCTGGATTAATCATCAGCGAGGAGACTCTGTTGGCCACTTTAGATGTACACTCATTATATACTTCCATTCCTCAGAAAGAGGCCATGGAAGCTGTAGAAAAAGCGCTAGAAGACCGTCCCCGCCCACATGCAGTTCCCACGAATTTTATTATGGATTTGGTGGAGATTGCGTTGTATAATAATCATTTTATTTTTGATAATGAATTTTATCTCCAAATTTCAGGCATTGCTATGGGGGCGTCTTTTGCCCCCTCAATAGCAAATATTTTCATGGGACAGTTTGAAAAACAATTTGTATATACTGCTGAAGGGTTTGATAAGGTTACATACTGGGGACATTATATTGACGATGTCTTTGTGTTGTGGCAAGGGGCACAAGAGGAATTGGAAGAATTTGTGAATGGCCTTAACAGTTGTCATGCTTCGATTAAATTTGAAAGTAATTGTCACCAGAAGAATATTAATTTTTTGGATGTTCTAATAAAGAAGGAACATGGGAGCCTCAGAACAGATGTTTTCACTAAAAGCACAGATAGGAATGCATTGTTAAGGTTTGACAGTATGCATCCATACCATGTGAAACGCAGTTTGCCGTTTTCGCAGTTTCTGCGTTATCGAAGAATCTGTGACACCCCTGCACAATTTCAATATTCTCCAACAAGGTTAAAAACAAAATTTAAAGAACGAGGGTATCCAGATAAATTGATTAAACAATCGTATAAGAGAGCCCTATATAACCATAGGAAGTTTTTATTACAACCGATGGATCAGGAACGAAAGAAGAAAGATGTAAATGTTACTGTTTGTGTGTTAAAATATTCAAATCGGTCCACACAAATTGCCACTATTTTGAGGAAACATTGGAACGTAATGTTGACTCATCCAGCTTTTCGTGATCATCACTTAAGGGTGTCCTACTCTCGTAATCGGAATCTGCAAGACCAGTTTAGTTATGGATATGTATGGACTCAGAATCAAAATATGAAAGGATGACACCGGAGATGTGGTCACTGTTCTATTTGTTCCATTACAAAGGAGGGATCTTCATTTACCTCTACATCTGGGAAGAAGTTTGAGTTAAGATCTAAAACTTCTTGTGATTCTATGAATGTGATATATATTTTTTGGTGTCCTTGTGGCTTGATGTATGTAGGTCATACAACGAGACAGTTTAGAACTAGAGTCATAGAACATCGTCACTGTATTACAAAGATGAAGTTGGAAGCACCAATGACACGTCATTGTGTCCATTTTCAACATCAGTTTGATCAACTGACCTGTATGATTATTGATCAGGTGACATTGGGTATGAGAGGGGGGGATAATAAAAGCATTCTATGGAAGAAAGAACAATACTGGATTGAATCGGAACATTGAATGGAATGCTTATTATTAATTTGTGGTTAGCCACTCCCTGGGGGTGGGGTGGAAGGAGCTCATTGGAGCAAAGCAAATTCCCAGGGCGGGGTTTCCCGTTTTGCATGAATGACGTGGTCAGGTTTAAAATCTGAGTCGGCGTCTGTTTCCACTTGCGCCATCTTGTTAAGTGCAGGTATGAAATATTTTTGGGACTGTTTGGCGATTTGAAGAGGTCCATGTAAGGATCTATCAAGGTGCCCTTCCTGAGGCAGCCTATATATTGGCGAAACAAGGCACACTTGTTGAAGGGCGACACGGATGGTGTCAGTTTTGCAGACTAAATAGTGCGGAGGTCTCCCCAGCCATATTATCACCAGCCTAGATCTAAACAACTATTGAACCCTGAAGTTACAGCGAAGAAGACAAAAGATAAGTGAAGGAGATTTTTGAAAGAGATTGAAAAACATTGAATATATTTCCTTTCACACTTTTTTATGTTTTTTTGGCGATACTTAGTAACTTTGGGTACTAGGGATTTAGGCTTGAAAGTGATTTATAGGTTTGGGGTTGTATGACACTGGGTTTATTTCCGGTGTTGGTGGTTTTGAGGGGAGGTGTTTCATTTTGTTTTTGTTCTTTATTAGTGAAGGAGAGGGAGAGTTTTTATACCATTCTGTTTTTCTCATATATGCATGAGTTTTTTCGTTTGTTTTTTTTTCTCTCACTCTGCTCACTGGAACCAATGATAGTACTTTACTCCGTTTGTGAAATAGTGGATGGTGCATTGTTTGTGCAGCATTTTCCCTATTGGGAGATTTGAGGTTCCTTGTTGATTTATTAATAAAAGATCTCGATTGTGTGATCTGGGAACAACAATTTGAGACACCTGCAAACACTTAATTTCAAACCTTTTTTGGATATTTAGAGTTTTAGTTGAACGGTTTGAATTTCCCTGGGTATATTAGGGTACTTATTGACATCTTCCCTGCCATCTGGTAAATCGCTTTTCAGATCTCTTCAAAAAGTTTCTCCCAAGATCTTTTCCCATTCCCTTTTGAAGTGGAACTTGGTACACTTCTACCCTCATAGATACACATAAGATTATGGTACAGTCACAAAATGTTTCCATCTCAGCCACCCCCTCCTTCCATTCCCGATGTATACCACATTTGGAAGAAAACATGGGCAACCAGCCGGAAATGATCTTTGTTCACACCAATACTGAAGAAAGGAGATCTGACTGATTGTGGAAATTATCACACGATTTCTCTGATCCCAGATGCAGCAAGGTTCTACTCAAGATAATTCAGTGGAGACAACAATCATACCTGGAACAAGAACTTCCTGAAGTTCAAGTGGGGTTCAGGAAAGGGTGAGGAACAAAAGACATCATCACTGATGTGAGATGGATCCTTGAAAAGATGAACAAATACCAAAAATGTATTTACATGTATTTCATTGATTACAGCAAGGCCTTTGACAGCATAAATCATGAAAAACTCTGGGCCACAATAAGAAGCATGGGTATGTGAGAACACCTGATAGTTCTCATACACAACCTGTACATTGATCAAGAAAGAACAGTTCAGATGGAACAAGGAGAAACAGAATGGTTTAAAATTGGCAAAGATGTACAACAAGGCTGCATACTTTCCCCATACCTGTTCAATTTATATGCAGAATAAATAGAGAAGCAGGACTGTGTAGTAGTAGACTCTTCAACAACCTTTGCTGTTCTGATGATACTGTGTTTCTGGCTGAAAGTGAAGACAATTTGACCCTCTGCTTATCAAGATAAAAGAATATAGTATCAAAATGGGCTTACATCTTAACATGAAGAAGACCAAGATCCTATCAACTGGTAAAATCAATAATTTAATTCTTTATGGAGAAGTTATAGAAATAGTAAACAATGTCATTGTGCAACAAGAAATCAAACAATGTATTGCTCTTGGCAAAAATTCAACTTGAGGAAACCATGACTTGGAGAATGTCATGTGGATGTGAAAGTTGGACAGTGAAGAAGTAAGACAGAAAGAACATCAACGGTGCTAGAGAAGAATACTGCGTATACTATGGATTGCCTGAAGAACAAATCAAATGGCATTGGAGGAGATCAAACCTAAGCTTTCTTTGGAAGATCAAATGATTAACTTTCATACTTCAGACACATCGTTTGAAGAGAGAGATCATTAGAGAAGTTTATCATGCGTAGCAAGGTTGAAGGTCAGTGCAAAAAAAATGACCAACAATGTGATGGATCGATACATAACAGCTATGGATGCCACTCTATCAATGATTAGCCACCAGACTGAAGACTGAACACAGCTCAGAGTAACTAGCCAGAGGGTCAGCATGAGTTGACACTGACTTGATGGCACTTAATAACAACAGCAACAGATTTCCTTATAAATTGCTGAACCTGCTTCAGCTGCAAAAAGTCCCTTATGGGGAGAGAGAATTTTTCCTGGAGTTCCCTAAAGGACATAAGATAACCAAATCTAATTCTCCTCACCTCCCACCTTGCATACAATTCTTTTCCTCCCTGGACCAAAATCTGGTTCATATCTAATTGGAGCCAAGGTAAGTACCACATTTCTCAGATCATTCATCCTCTACCTACTCCCATACTCCCACTAGATATTTTGTAAACAGATTTATTATATCCCTTCTGCCAGCCCACCCAATATTCATGGAAGATATCCCAGCTTTCCCTTTTCCCACCAAAACTGCTTTATCTGGAAAATATGCTTAAATTAGGTAGTTATATATTATAGCCTACAGTTGGGTAAGGCTAATCCACCTCCCACTTTTCCCCTATACAATATAGTTCTCACTACCCTGGCCTTTTCTCCTCTCCCCCCTCCACCTCCTCCAGTATAAACATAGCTATGCCTTTCTCTCTCTCTCTCTCTTTTATTTTTTTATAGAAGCCAAGCTCCCTGAAGCACTCTCCCCCTTGCCCCCCCCCCAAAAGAAAAGCATGTATATTTACAAACATCACATCCCCCCCTGATATTCCCCCTTCGCAGCCAAACACCTACCCTTCTTGTCTTTATATATCCCTTTTACCTGGAATTTGAAATCCTTCTTGATCAAAATAGCCATCCCAGCCACTTTAGCTCCTTTAGCAACCAAAGTATTACAAAATATTTGGTTATACTCTTACATAAAAACTTTTTAAATTTTTCTTTCTCAGGTGTGTTTCCTGTAATATCACCACCCACCTTAATCTTTTCAACTCCTTAAATATTGCTCGATTCTTTTTGGGATCATTCAGTCAATTTACATTCCTTGACCCCACTATTTTAACATTTTCCCCTCCCAGTATCCCCTCCTCCTCCTCCTCTTCCACCCTCTTCTTTAGTCAGTTCTCTTGTGCTGCTTCTTATATCCATAGCAACTGTCTCACCTATGAGAAGCTCACTTTACCCCAAATTACCTCCCTTATACTGTACTCTTCCCCACCCCAATCATCTCTTCCCATTCCATCACATCTATTCCCCCTCCCCATAGCTCAGTGCAGCTCCCATTCGTAGCCTTCTTTCATACCTCCTTTATCCCCCATTCAGTTCCAGTCCATGAGCCAATAATCTCTTTAAGGCAATAATCTTTTGCCGCCTCCGCCTCTTCAGACCACCTCCTTCTCATGTTTCTCAGCTCCTCCATTTTTTCACAGTTGTTCCTCACCTCACTCAGCACCTTTGAGGTTTACCCAATAGGTGTTGCAATCTCTTGCCCCATACTGGAACTCTTGGCCAATTCCACTGTGGCCAATTCCCATGAGTTACATCTATTTCCCTCTTTCTTCTCAGGCCACTTATTTGCGCCTTTCTGAGCACTTCCCCTGCCTCTTCCACTGTGGTGATCCACTTTTCTGTCCCCTTAAGTGTAAGGAGGCCAAATGGAAAAAGCTACTTGTATCTCCTTTTCATAAATATTCCTCACCTCCTTTATTTCTTTCACTGCAGTGTCACTGCTGAGATATCATTAAAAAACTCCATTGTGCCATTCATCCGTTGTGTTGATCTTGGCTTCCTTGGTTTTCGCATGACCTCCTCTTTCACTGAAAATTCATGTAAGGCTGCAATAATGTCTCCAGGCCTGCTGCTTCCTGTGGCCGCAAGGTTTTATGGGCCTGAGTTACCTTTGCCTTCACTGGTCCACTTCACTCTTATCTCTCTGCCGGATTTTCATAGAGTTGATACACTAGATTACCAAAGTCTACCCAGCTTTTCACTTCCAGCACCCCCAGATTCTAGTAATATTCTAGATCTTACACTTAGAAAGTTGGGAAGACAATCTTCCAACTGTAATCCTTCTTGCATCCTTGCAAGTTCTTAATCCCCCTTGCTGCTTGTGCCTTCACTTCAGCTCCTCCATTTATCCCCTAAGTCTGCCATGCCCTTTCAGATCTCAGTTAACATATCTTATCTTTTCTTTCTTGTCAGTATCCATTGTTTTCATCTCACCCTTTGTAAGCACTTCTTCTCCATGTTCCACAGCTTTAGTGTTTTCATGGTCTGACTCTGGCTCCAGCTGCATAGTCATCTGACTTGCCATGCTGCCACACGCTCACTTCTCAGAGCCAAGTTCCTTCTCCACCATGCAGACCAATTTGAAGGGTTTTAATGTCTTCTGCACTGACTTATCCACTCTGCTAACTTTACTGGATAGATTTCCAGGCAGTCACAGGTGGTTTGCTAAGTTTAGCATTAAATGTCATCAGCCTTCCCAGAGCTCACCTGTTAAGTCACCATTTCCTTGGGTGATGTCACTTCCTCCATCCCCAAGTTAATTTTTAAATGGAAATTGTTTTCCCTCTAAAAGTACTACTGCTACTACTTGCTATTTCTAAAATGCTACCAGGCATATGGTGCACTGGACAGACAGTTCTCCACAGAACGAATAATCTAGTCAAGACAAACATACATGACAAACAAGAGATTCTAGTAGAATATGAGTAGAGAATAGACCAAGATGTAAATGGAACCCCAAAAGGGTGAGTTTTTAGTCTGGATTTCAGTATGACAGAAGGGAGCATGATGCATTGATTTGGGAAGTTTGTTCCAGGCATATAGTGTAGCAGAGTCAGAATTAGTAATGTAGAAGAAGGGCACAAATAACTGTGACTTGCTAGATGAACAGAGTTCTCGAAGAAGATTACAGGGAAAGAGAAGAAAAGTGGTCAGGAACTGCAGAGCAAATGCATTTACAGGTGAGCAATAGAAGCTTGAACTGTATGCAGAAGTGATGGGGGAGGAGGAGTTATAGTTGAGAGGAGATAAAAGCTATCTGCAAAGTTTACACATATGCATTTTGTTTGAAGGGTGTCTCTGTACATTTCCATCCCTCCCTCTTTCCATTTCTGTCTTAATTTACTAAGGATGTGTCTCTGAATACTGGAGGTAATGACAGTGTTCCTGAAATCAGATTGGGAGGAGAGGGGGGTGGGAAGAACAAAGGGCGACCCCAGCAGCTCACTGCACATGGTCTTTTGTGACAGGTTGGTCCAGCCCGCTTCCGAGCCCCTGAACTGCTGTTCCGACCGGACCTTATAGGAGATGAGAGTGAAGGGATCCATGAGGTGCTGGTGTTTGCCATCCAGAAGTCAGATATGGACCTACGACGGACATTGTTCTCAAATATTGTGCTCTCTGGTGGATCCACACTGTTTAAAGGTACTTTGCAAAGATAGTTTAGTTTATTAAAAGATAATCTCAGTGGTGTACAATTAAAATCAATAAGAAAGGGGGGAAAAAAGAAAAGAACTACAAAATAAGATGGGAAATTTAGGTTTGGGTTGGAGGGAGGGAGGGTGTGTTTTTTTTTTCTCTTAATTCGACTCCACAGCTAGCCTGTTGGAGTTGGGTTGGCCGGGAGTTGGGTAGGATAGGGGGTTGCTAGAGTCCTAGGGGCATTGAGATGTAGGTAGGATCTTTTCAAGTTTATAAATTTTTGTTTCTTGATAAATACTGGAAGTATATACATGCTTGCCAATCCCTTGTATTGAGGCTATCTTGTTGTTTTATGATGTAGCTTGCAATTGAGAAGTTTGAGAAACTTGTATTGTTTATCTTCCTATATGTTGTATTTCTCAATACTCAATAAAGACTTCTAAAAATTAAAAAAAATTATAAGATAGGAAAGATAGACAAATCTTATATCAACCCCCCCCCCCCCCCCCAAATAAAAAAAAGGCAAACACATACAAACCTCAGGAAAGAAGCTATCATTGATCTGGAATTTGGTCTTCAAACACCATGTGGAAAAGGCTTATTTAAACAGGCTTTAAATTTTGTAAGATTCCTTCAGCTCGAAGGCTGAGCAGAAGTTGGTTCCATAGATAGGATGGTTGAGTTCAACTCCCTTGCCCAGGAACCTCATTCATGGCAGGTTTTATTTGTCTTCAAGTTCTGAGGACATGTCAGGTTCTCAGGTTCAGAGCCCACGGGGCCGGGCTCTGGAGCAAACGTGAGCCCTTGGGCTGCTGACGAGGAGCGACAGCAGCAGGCAAAACCCACCAACCAACGCTGGGCAAGCACACCGACACCGGCAGGGACTGCAGGCACCGCCCAGCGAGCCAGAACACATGGACTGGAATCCCCCGGACTGGAGGACACAGGACTGGAGCACTGGACTGCAATCCCCCGGACTGGAGGACACAGGACTGGAACACACACCGGACCGGAACACACTGGACTGGAGCACATTGGACTGGTCCGCACAGCTTCACCTGCGCTTAGCTACTAAGCCCCCCAGAAGTTGAGCTCCTGGGTTCGAGTAGCCGGCAGGACTTACTGGATACCGGATGACACAGGGACCAGGACTGGAAACAGAAGTGCTCCTAAACCTAAACTGATCTACGTGCTCCCAAGCCCTAAACCAGCAGGAGTGTTCCTAACAGTAAACTGACAAAAAGGACTTCCTAAGCCCTATACTAAACAGGAGCTCCTAATCCCTGCTCAAGAAAGGGACTTCCTAAGCCCTAAACTAACAGAGCAGGGAACTAAACACAAAGCTAACACAGGTGCTACTAAGCACCAAGCTACAAGCAGAGCTTTACACTAATAAGCTAAACACAGAACTAACCAGCTCCCTAAGCACTGCTCTAGCAAGCTAGATACAACTAACAAGGTGCTTCCTAAGCACTACTCTGGCAAGCAACCAGAAGAGCTCCTAGCACTAAAAGGGAAGACAGGAGAGCCACAAGGAAAAAACAGGGAAGCTAACACATAAGCCAAAAGTGCTTCTAAAGCACCAAACACCAACAGCAAAGACTGCAATAGCACAACCACCAGAAGTACTTCTAACAGCAAACTCTGCAGTGTTCCTAACAACACCAAACCCTGAAGTACTTCTATCAGCAACAGAGCTTCCAAAGCCCTACACACAGCAATGCTTTCAAAACCAAGAGGGAAAAGCAAGAAAGCTAAATACACAGTCACCAGTGCACACTGCACTAACACTAACCTGGCCCTTAGCAAAAGCAAGCAGGGAAACTAGACACAAAGTCAGAAGTGCACACTGCACCACCCTACCTAAACCAAACACCACTGTTGCAAAGGCCCTGAAGGAAACAACACCACTTCCTTATCAAGGCCCTCCCTGATGATGTCACACTCCCTAGACCTAGGCAAAAGCACACTGACCCAGAGAGGCCCAACCCACACCAATGCAAAACCGTGAAACACTTGAAGCCACTACACCCAAAGAGAGTTAGAACAACTCACACTACCCACACAGGTGCAGTATAGTGAAACAATTAGAGCCATGCTGCTGGAAGCTGCCAGCACAGAGAGACAGAGCCAGCTCAGAAAGGACAGAGAAAAGAAACAGAAGCCAGCTAAGAAGCTGACCCCCAGGAAAGAGGTAAGTTTGAGAGGGGTTCAGACCCCAATCATAACAGGACATCATGTTAGCAAGAATATTGTTCCATAATCCTAGTGTCTTCTTACTTATGAAAGTCATTCTAGTACAGAGCAAGAAGATTTGTACATGTCCCAAAAAGTATTAAGAATGCCTTATATACATAGGCCTAATTTGAAAGAGTAATTGGGCACTAAAGGGTGGTAAAACTGTTTTTTATTTTCTGTTTTTAGCTGAAACTAAATCTGTAGCTGAAATTCCATGAAAATAGTTTGGCATGCCCTCTTCTCCCCCCCCCCCCCCCCCCCCCGAGCCTACCGTACAAATCCTGGTGATATAGTCAGAGCAGGAGCGATCCCCAGTCAAAATGGGGAATTGTGAGACTGCCTCGGAGTCATGATAGCCATTTTGCAGCTGAAACTGAGATGGGCAGGAGTGATTTGGATCACTATTAGCTATGCCAACTCCAATCCCAAATGGCTGCTGCAGTCTCCCACAACAGTCTCATGAAACTGCCATGGGAAGTTGCAGCAGCCATTTTGACTGCAGAGCCTGCATAGCAGGGGCATAGCCAGACCTCGGCGGGAGGGGGGGGCCAGAGCCCGAGGTGGGGGGGGGCACGTGGCATGGGCCCCCACATATTAAGCCCTGGCCCCCTCTACATTTGACCCCCCCCCCCCAGCCGCCGATTCCCCCCACCCCCCACCCCGCATCAGGTATCTTGTTTGCTGGCAGGGTTCCACAACCCCCGCCAGCCGAAGAGTCTTCTTCAGCGCCGGTTGAGTCTGGCACCTTTGCTGTGGGATTATCTGTTTTGAACTCCTGACGTCCTGCACCGTGCACGTCCTGTATGTAGCCCCGTGCAGGATGTAAGGCGTCAGAAACAGATTATCACACAACGAAGGCACTGGAGTCGACCAGTGCTGAAGAAGACTCTACGGCTGGCGGGGGCCAGGGCTTAATATGTGGGGGCCAATGCCCCCGTGGCACGACGTAGCTACGCCCCTGCTGCATGGACAAGAGCGACTTGGAATCGCTCCTGCCCCAACAAGGCCAATAGACTACCAGGGTTTGTAAGGTCGGGGCTGCTTTTGTTTGGTGGGGGGAGGCAGAGTGGGAAACGCTTTTGTTTGGAGGTGGAGGAAATGGGGGCTGCTTTTTGGGTGGGGGGGGGGGAGTTTTGGGTTCAGCTGAAAATGCACCAGCATTTTCAGCCAAAACTAAAATAAAGTTGAATTTGAATTTTGGGCTGGTTTTGGCGTCAAAACTGAAATGTGTGGCACAGACTCTTGTCAGTAGGTATAGATCCTGAAACTTATTTTGAGAAAGGGCGGCTAAAGATCGGATGAGATCCTCTGAAAACTAGCTGCCTTTTTGCTCTGGATTTTTTGATGAATATTTCTCCTCTCTCTCTGTTTAAGGTTTTGGAGACCGCTTACTCAATGAAGTGAAGAAATTAGCTCCAAAAGATGTCAAAATTAAGGTATGAGTGTGATAGAAATGGTCTGTCTATTTCCCCTGCCTCCAGTTCTGTTAGTTGATGAGAAATATGGGGCAAGTCTGTAAGCATATGTTTAGAAGACCAGCATGTAGAAGGCATGTGTGTGTACTTAAGTGAATATATATGCTAGCATGCTGCCTAAGTGCTATTCTGCAAATACCCGCTTAACTTCCATAATGCAGATTTGCAAGAAGGGATGTACACAAGTGAAGAGCTTGACCGGGACATGGGCAGGCTCCCACTTACACACATAAGCCATGCACATCCCTTTCGCACTTGGGCACGCACACCAGCTCTATGGCTGGCATAAATGTGCGTACCGTATACCAGGTTAAGCTAGTATTGTATAAAAGATAGGAGTCACCTACTTTAATTAGTACAATAGGTTCCTCTCATGCACCCTCCAGGCCCCTAATTGGAAGAACCAAGGTATAGAATTGCCCTGTTACTGCAGAAGGGACTGTGCAAAGTCCATATGACACTACGGGGCCCTTAATTTTAGTCTTGTCCCTAGATGAGGTCAGTACTTAAATGATATTCCTGACACTTCAACTTCTCATGTAGCACACAAACTGAGCCTGTTAGATCTTGCGAGAAATATGTTGTAGCCACGTGTTCTATCTGGTAGTATACTCTGTCCACTGAAAATGTGTCCTTGTATCCTGGACATAGACGGGAGTGGAGATGCTTGCACCCAGCACCCGGTGGGAGAGGAAGCATGCACGTGGAGTAACCTGGCCTCACAGTGGGTGCTACATTGCACAAAATATCAGGTTTAGAAAGTCCTGTCTGGATCAGCCTGCTGTCTGAGGCTTTAGTTGCTTTTTTCACAGTACTGAGGAATACTGTAGCTAATTAGAATGCTTCTTCATATTTTATTGATTCTTATATGTGAAAGGATAACTAATGTAAAACGCAGCAAACTTTTCCATATAGTCAGTAGACTATGCTAGTTTTGTCTTTCTCTTATCCTGACTATGTAATTGGGACACTGAGGCACACTTTTTAGCCTTCTTTCAATAGGAGGAGAGCCTGATGTCTTGAGTGTATTACATTTTTTAGGGCCAACCCCAGCGTAGAGCAATCACCTAGGGCAACAAGAGCCATTGCTTAGAATACCACGTGGCTTCCAGATAATCCAACACACCCCCTTTATCTGAGGAGCCTTGACTGCGTGGCAGGGCACCCACTTCAGAACCGTTATTTGTGTGTGCACCCCTGCCCCCCCCCCCTTATAACTTTTAAATGGTTTCAGCTACCTCAGTCAAACTTGGTACAGATCTAGGTTCTTTGGGGACATATTAGACCAGCACTTATCAATCTTTCTGTGGCCGTGACAGCCCCCCCCCCACCCCAAAATCACAGATCAGTGACATGTTTATGGAGGGTCTGCCCAGGTCACGACAAACACAGATTTCTGGGGTCATCATCCACAGATTGGGAGACCATTTTTGGGAGTGCTGTAGGGAGGGATCTGGGGGGGGGGGAGGGTGTTTGTGATATTTTGCCACAAGAAATGAATGTAGAGTCATACTGAGGTGAGATGAAATGCTGCTCCTTCTACTTGTTTTTTTTTAATTACTGTATAGTCAGAAGTGTCAAAAGCTATATGTAATTCCATCGTTTATATTCCATTTTTACAATCAAAAGAAATACAAATTGGAGTACAGGTAAAACAAACAGCAAGTATAAAACACAAAACATAAATATAGAATATAAGCAAAAAAAAAAGTGATACGATACAAATTTAAAACATAAGTTAAATAAAATAGAGTAGATAAACATATAAAACAACTATTATTTCAGCCCAATTAATATTTTCTCCTTGACTATTCCTCCCAGTCTAATTTAAAATGTTCACTTAATAAACCCAATTTATATTTTACCACATCTAAACCTCCAAAGCTGACTTCAAATGTTCTCCGGAAAGGCAAGCTTTTAACTGATGACAAAATACAAGATCATCTGTATCTCTTAATTCCACCAGGAGATTATTCCACAACTTGGACGTAGCTCCAGAAAAATGCATCTTGAATTCTTACCTGAGAAAATTCTCTGGCTGCTGTAGCGCTAGGACATAAAGAGAAGTGAAATATAAAGTTCTTATCAAAGGGTACCATTAGCTACTCTGGGCCAATAGCATGAATATTCTTAAAGATTAAACTCAAAATTTTAAACGTAAGACGAGCTTCCAATGGAAGCCAGTGCCACATAGTATAGTAAAGGAGTAACTCTGTCCCTGTACTTACTATATATCATCATCTTAGCTTCTAAATTTTGGACATTCTGGAGCCTGCTCTGTAGGTCAAAGTAATACAAGGCTTTTACTTGATTTCTGTTACTGATGATCAGCTCTGTGGCTCTAAAATGGAGAAAATGGGTGGCAGCACCCTAAGAATCCAAGACCATATGAGACACTTGTCACTGTTTCCTTCGGTCACTTTTCTTGACATTCATTTTTTATTCCTTGCAGATATCTGCCCCACAAGAGAGACTGTACTCCACATGGATAGGGTAAGACTGAGATGTTGGCATGCTGAATAGTGCAGAGCTCCTATGTTCTAGAGCAGGGGTGTCCATCCTCGGCCCTCTCCAGGTCGGGGTTTTCAGAATTTCCCCAGGAATATGCTTGAGATCTATTTGCATACAATGAAGGCAGTGCATGCAAGTAGATCTCATGCATATTCACTGGGGAAATCCTGAAAACCTGACTGGATTGCAGCCCTCAAGGACCAAGGTTGTGCAACTCTGCTCTAGAGAGAGACCGCTCGAAATTCAGCGCTATTTAACCGGCCAGGAGCGGCTCCTGGCCGGTTAAATAGCCTTAAACTGGCTAAGTACTAATATTCAACACGAGATAGCTGGCTATCTTGGCTGTATATTAGCACTTAAGGCCTTATTCTATAAAGGTTGTGCTCCTAAATTTATGAGCATAATTTATGCTCATAAATTTGCACTCATAAAATGTATGTAGGAACATAGATTATGCTTGTAATTTAGGAGCATAAATTAGGAGTGTAAATTTAGGAGCATAAACTTTGTAGAATAAGGCCCTTAGCGGCTAGCCCGATCACTGGCTATGTCGCACAACATAGCCAGTTAGCTGATCAACTAGGTTTAGTGACCAAATGACCCACATAAATAGCAGGTCTATCTTTGGCCATTATAACTTAGCCATCAGCCGATAAATATTGGCTTAACTGGCTATGTGAGTAGCGGCCAAAAAACCCGGAAATTCAGTGCCAGTCACCGGATACATTCTGGCATTGAATTTCCAGGTTCGCTGCTGACCACGGGAGGCAGCCTGACTAACTTCCATGGTTTGAATATTGGCCCCAGAGAGACTGCTGTGCAGCCCCTTGTCTCCCTTCAGCTTACCCCCACCCAACCTGAAATACTGGTGTGTTAACCTCTTGTTTCTTGTCACTGTATTAGTCTTGGATCCACTAGCTGTGTTAGCTCCTCATCCCATCAACCCAACTCCTGCTCTTTTTAACTTCTCCCCTCCACCACAGTTTTAATACATTATCTTCTCTGTCTCCTTCAGTGGCTCCATTCTAGCCTCACTGGACACTTTTAAGAAGATGTGGGTGTCAAAGAAAGAATATGAAGAAGATGGAGCTCGTGCCATCCACAGGAAAACGTTTTAGGAAAACAAAACAAATTATTTAAAGTCTCTGGTCTGGGATCCTCCTGCAGGTTATGGCCCTCCTCTCCTGTAACTATGTGCAATCCAGAACTGCTTTTACAGCTAGATCTTCCTGTAGCAGGGTTGGGCATCTCATACACTGCTCCCTCCCCCCCTTCCACCCCTCACTTGTAGCAGGGCCTGGAGCCGTCTGCACTTGGCTGTCCTACTGGAGCTCTGTATTTTATGTTTAAGATCCCCATTTTTCTCTTGCATGCCTAGCATCTCAGATGGGTCCTGGAATCATTTTATGCCCTTAACTTAAGGGAAGAATAGATAGAATTCAGGACTCTTAAAACAAGAATAAAATCCATAGATGCTCCTAGCAGATTTGGGGGTGGGGGTGGGCAGGGGGAGAGATGAAGTCATTATATTGCTAAGGATAAGAAACTACACAAAATGCATCCTTCCAAGAGACTGGGGTGGGGGGGGGGGGGGTTCAGTGTCTCATTTCACTTGACCGTAGCAGGGGACATGAGTCTAAAGTTGCACCAATGAAATGAAAAGTTAATTTGGCCTATAGCATCATATTTGCTACATCCTGGATAAAAGTCTAGAGAAGGGACTTAATATTTGGATTATTTGTATCACTCCATATTGCGCTTTCAGCAGCTTTTTATCTTGCTAGTTATGTGACCTTGCCACTAGCAGCCTGATGGGTTTTACCTTCTAACCATTTGTGACTTCAGTTTGGATGAAATCCTGTAGGCTGCACCAGCCTTTCCTTCCCCCTCCCAGTTTCTCATTCAGTTATATCAAGAGAAAGCTCAGAGGGTCTTATAAACATTATAGAATCCTTCCAGGATCATTGATTAGGCTTTCTATGGCTTATGGGTATCACACTGTCATCTTTCACAGAAGTGGATCCTGCAGCCCTATTTACCCCTTGCATTACCTGTGCATGCTCTCCCTAGCTTGTTCTTTCGCTCTCCTCCTGCAGTGTGCTTTTGCCTTGGAGGATGTAGATGGGGAAGCTACTTAAAATTAAATGGATTATTTTCTGAATGCTGATCTTACACTTGCTCTCAAATAACCAGAGCCCATTAAAAGTTCAATAAATATTGTTGTTGGCTACTTCAGTATGGGGTTTCTTGTTTTGGAGGAGGTGAGCGTTGGTCACAAGCACTCCCTGTCCATGCAATAGATTGCAGCAAGCATTAGCCCAGGACATTAATTTATTGCCTCTATAGACAGGAACACGATAAAGTGATGGGGTCTGATTCAAGGCTCTGTAGATATGTATAGCACATAAGGCCAGGTTATGAGCCGTAGACCAACTAAAGTATTTTACATTTCAACTTCAGCTCCAAAGTATTCCTGAGCAGTGCTTGAGATAGTTAAGGCTCATGGATTTCTTTTTTTAATCTAGCATTTATAGTCTTGGAAAGCAAGTTTGACTGAAATGGTTTGATCTGCTGGTTATCGATCAGCATGAGAATAGAGAATCCTGGGTTCTTTTCTTGACAGAGGCTCTCCAGAGCTAGAACAGCAGCTGAAATAATACCTGTAGCCCCAGAAAGGTAGAGATGGATCTGAGCTCTTAGGTTGATACTTGCTGACCAGGAAAAAAAAAATATGAGAGCTGTTCTGCCTTTCTCAGAAGTATGCTGCAGAATTTAGCCTTAAGGAAGGAGCCTGAGAGAAAATGGGATAGCTTGATAAAGTGAACTAGTTGGCAAAGAGCTCATAAAGGATATGGAGACAGGATCAAGCCATTCTATAGTGACTTGGTGCTATAGGCCTCCACACAAATGATCTCCCTTCAGCCCCAGACATAACCTCTAGGTGTAAGTGTTTATGCCTCAGCCTGGATTAAAAAGGATTAATACATTTTTTTCTGTCCTCCATTTTTAAAGAGCTTCCCAAAAATATGGGATGATAATAGAGACTTGTTCCTGACTAAACTCTTATGCTGTCAGAAGTGGGTCAGCATTACACAACTGTTGACCACATTGCTTTTAATACATTCAAGCAAACAGCCACATCATCAGTGTGTGGAGCAATATGTTCCTGGTTAGGATAATGGGTGTGGTGATGCTACTTAATCAACATTCATCCTTAGAAAGGATTGTAAAGGGTCTGAGGATGCTTGTGGACAGAACTGCATTTGGAGTGGAAATCTAGAGTGCTTTTTAAATTATGGCATGCAGGAGAGACTTGGCGCTGCTTTAGAAGGAAGGGTGATATTAAATACAAGTATGAGGATTCTGGCTTATCCATGTTATTTGAAACACTATCTGTAAAACAGTGAGTTATATCTGGACAAAGGAAAGAATTTGCTTCTGACTGAAATGTACAGTACCTTAATGCTGTTGCCTGTATTTTTTTGTAAATTCATTATAGTAATTATAAATTAATGACCAGTGTCATGGTGTCTGTTGTGCTTCTCTTAAATAATGTGTATTGTGTAAGCTTGAGTTCCTTATTTCTTAGCCAGTCAAGGCTGAGAGAGACACAAAGCTAGTACTCAGCTCCTGGTAGTAGGAAGAGGGTGAGAGCACTGCATATTTGCACTCTGTCCCAGGGAGGGAGAGTTCTAGCATGTCATGTTTCATCATTCCCTGATGGATGGCGATAGGAGTGCTAAAATTTCAAAGTCTCTTGGAGTCTTTCTCCCTGGAAATACTGGTCCCGATATTCAAACTGTGGGAGATTTCCAGTGACTGGTGTTGAATATCTGGTTTAACTTTGGCCGGTCCAGCGTTATTCAGCGCTGGACGCTTAAAGTGAGACCGGCCAAAGTTATTCTAGCTGTTGGTCAGGTTTTAAAAATCAGGGGATAGCCAGTTACATCGCGCAATATAATCAGCTATGTTTAAGCCACTGTCCGGTAATATTCAGCGTCAGATAGCCGGCTATCTGGCTCTGAATATTGCCGGATAGCTGCTTAAGTGCCATTTTAGCAGCCTTTTTGTTTTAAATATTGAGCGGAGTGTACTTATAGATTTACATTAAACATCAAGACACTCGGTATTGATTAAAGTTTAAATAGAAATTAATGAATAAACTGGTAAGGATTTGATACAGAGTTAAGAGAAAGAACTTTGTCTTCTGCCTCTCTGTTGAGTCTGTCAAATTCAATAAATTCCCTTTCATCCTGCTAAACCAGTCCACACAAAAGGGTTGTGTCCCTTCCCAACCAGCAGGTGGAGACAGAGAAATCTGATCTATTCCAGTAACATCACCTGTATAAGTGTTGGTGCAGGCTGGAACTTCCCAGTATTTCTCTACCTCCAGCAGATGGTTGGTGTACTGGTGCACTAGAACAGGAAATAGGCCCGGCTCTCTGAGGTGAAGTCCACAGTTTTCATCTTCTGAGGTTGAGTATTGGGGTCCTTAGCTGTTCATGTTCAGTCCATGGAAAGGGAGGGACATTGGTGGCATCCAGAAATAGATAGTGGTATTCTGAGAGAATGTATACAGACTAGTTTGATGATGGGTAAACTATATAGGAGGCTTTAGTCAGACTCGCAACAATAAGAGCTTGCCACTTTTTTTTGAACATAAGTTCTGCAGCCTCAAAGTGATACCGCCTCACAGCCCTCAGGCAGCTGAAAATCTGGGGGGGGGGGGGGGGGGGAGAATCCCCCCTCCCCCCTCCAACTCCCTGCTTCTTAGTCTAGCCTAGGGTTGTCCAACCTTTTTCTATCGAGGGGGGGGGGGCACATTTTATATTTTGTAACATTCGGAGAGCCAAAACACATTCTGAGAATCTCATGTGTGCCCCCCCGCCACACCATCACCTATTCTTTCTCTCATATGTACAGTCCCCCACTGTCACCCGTTCTCTCTCTCTCATATGTGCCCCCTGCCTTCCCCCATTTTCTGTCATATGTGCACCCCCTGCCGTCACCCTTTCTCTTTCTCTCATATGTGCCCCCCCCCGTCTTCACCCATTCTCTCTCTCTCATATGTGCACCCCCCCCCCCCCCACCGTCACCCATTCTCTCTTTCATATATGTCCCTCTCTGCCGTCACCCATTTTCTCTCTCTTATATGCAACTCCCACCCCTAACCTTCATCCATCTTTGGTTCATTTTTTATATCAGTAGTGCATAAAGTAGCAGAGGAAGATAAAGGTTTTTTTTTTTTTTTTTTAAAAAGAGTCCTCTTTTGTTTTAGTTGGACTCATCATGCCTCACCTGGCTTCAGCAGCAAAGTCCTCCGGTGAGATCCCTGCTTCTCTGCTGCGACTATTCTAACTACAAGCTTGAGTTGCACGGCATAAGACTTGAAACCACAGAATCAGTGTGAGCTACTGGTGCCATGTGGCTCAAGGTCGCAGTTAGAGGAGTTGCAGCAGGGATCTTGTCGGAGGAATCTATTTCTACTGAGTTTCTGTGGTCCAGAAAAACTAAGTTGGTGGGCCGGACAAAACTGGTCTAGCCCATTGGGCCTTCCTTCCTTATTTATTTATTTATTTATTGCATTTGTATCCCACATTTTCCCACCTATTTGCAGGCTCAGTGTGGCTTACATTGCTCTGCCCTGGCTATTGCCATGGCTGAATAGAAATACAATTAATAATAACACAAGAATATAAGTAACATAGTGGAAAAACATTAGGTATAACAAGATTGATAATGAAATAACAATTAAAACAGTAATGTATTAAAGTTCAGGTGATGGGTCGTTATAGCCATTGAGCTAAAAAAAAATGTGTCCATTTCTGGACTAGTTCTTTAGTCTAGCTCTTTTATTTTTTTCAATCCAATGGATGTTGGAAATAAACTTATACATAAAGGGGTCAAGAATGCCTGTCCAGGGACAAAATAACTCTGATAATTTTAGTTGAACAGGAACAAATTTGCAATGAGGAAAAACTGGTGAAAAGACACATTTTAAAATGGGCCAGATTCGAGCAAAGGCTTTATTAAAATAAGCTCCCCTAAAACTGGCCCAATGCCTTTTTTAGGGAGAAGTGGTCCAACTTCTGCAGCATAGAAATTTTTGATCATAGAAACAGAGTAGAACCCTTATTAGTAATGGGGCTGCCTTTTACTGATCTGGATATGTATTTAATTTTCTGTTTTGTAAATTCTATCATCAGATTTACTGACTGAACTGTTACCGCTTTTAAAATAGTTGCTATGTACACTGTTAACTAATTTCTGTTGCGTTGGACAGGACTGGATTAAGTCAGACAAACTAGGCACCTACCTAGGGTTTAGACTTTTAGAGGGGCGTCAGATGTGCTCAAGACTCAGAAAGTTAGGATTTCTGAAAGCTAAAAGGATGGCAAATGTGTCTGGACCTTTCAGAGTATAACATCTCTATCTGCAGCTCTCCAGTTCAACCCCCTGTGTAAGTGATCCAGCTTTCAGTGTCACTAGCAGCAGACACTTTGGGTAGGATCCAGCCACTGAGAAGCCATTAGGGCAGTGGTTCTCAAACCTGGTCCTGGAGCCATCCCAGCCAGTCAGGTTTTCAGGATATCCACAATGAATATTTATGAAAGAGATTTGCATGTAGTGCAGGCAATGCATGCAAATCTCTCTCATGAATATTCATTGTGGATATCCTAGAAACCCGATGAGCTGGGGTGCCTCCAGGACCAGGTTTGGAAACCACTGCATTAGGGAATTTTCCAGGTAACTATTTATTTAACTACCTGGGCACATTCCTTTGAAGACTGTCCTAATATTGTCTTTACTGTGTCTATATCCTTTCAGAAGCAACAGATAAAGCTAAATCTTTTCTGTAGTTTTTTCCATTTGTGAAGGGTTTTTGACACATTTTTCTACATTTATACTTTGGACACATTGCCTGTAAATCTTACTCTTTGGTCTTTAATCTTGTTCTTGGTTCTCAGCCCACTGCTCTAACCTCTGGGACACTTCATTTGAAGCATGTGCTCACACAGACCCTTTGTTCACTCCCAGCCTACTGCTGCTGCACTCGCAACTAGGCTTACAGTATTCCCTATGCTATTTCTGGAAAGGTAAAATGTGAGGGAAGCTATTAACAAAGATCTTGGCAGGAAGAGGGGACAAGGATAGAGCAAGTAAGCCTACAAGGGTGGCATTTTTAAAAAAATAAATGGGTGTCCATAATAAGAACCCACAAATGTATGCTTGCCTAGAAACCAATATAGTGTTAATCTGACATTGACCTGTGATTAAACTGTGAAATCCATCCTTTGAAATCTGTTGTCATTTGACATCTATTGGTTTGATGTTATCACACTTGGTTAATTTTATTATTCTTTCCAGAGTAGCAGAATGTTGGGTACTTAGTACTCATACAGCCCCACCTCTCTCTCCTCCAAGGCAGAGATACAGCCAAAGCCATGCAGAGAGGTTGGAAATAATTTTATGAGTCATTCTCTGCATGGTTTCCTTACTTTGTTTACTCCTGGGGGAATCCACACACCTGCACACTGCAGAATTTGTACAGAAGTTTTCCCTTCTATGCATGCCAAGCAGAATTCTACATGGCAATTCAGCATCAATATCCACATCAACTTGCATTAGAAATACATAGCAAGAGAAGAACAGCTGCATATTCGACCACATCCTCCTTCTCTGCTACCCAGAGTCAGAATGCTGGTTTGAATCACAGGGCTATAGGGTGTCCTGCACTGTTCAAATCTACATTCTAACTCTGGCTTAATGTATAGCCACTGTTTTCTTGCTGTTTGATAGTTGCAGGACCCAAGTTGGGTGGGGGAGAGAAACAAGAAGCAGGGAGGAAACAGCTACTCTGTGTGGGGGAGAGAAGAGGTGCAAGGAGCGGGGTGGGAGGTGGGCAGAGGGAGGAGTAAGGGCCAAAATGGTTCTGTAGTGGGGCAATGTAAGGAGCAGAGATTGCAAGTTGTGTTTGTGTTGGGGGCAGCAGCGAGCAAGTTGGGGATTGTGTGCATGCCTGAGGAGAGACAACACGTTGGTGATAACATGCCCTGGTGGTGAGACAAAACAGAAAGAAGGGGCTAGAATGTGTGAGAAAGAAACCTGGGGAGAGAATGACAACCTAGAGAGAGCTGGGGGTCTTGTTGGGGGCTTAGGGATAGAGAGAGCAGGAGAGCAAAAGGGAAAGGATGTTTGAAGTATTTGGAAGAGGAATTAAGAGATAGAAAACTGGGAATTGTCCACAATAGAGAGGGGACATATAAAGCTGGTGCTTGAACCTATTAAGGAGTGGGGGAAAAGCTGAGTTGCAGAGGAAGAGAGCTAGGGGGCTATATCCTGGAGAATGAGATAGCTGTGAAGGGTTGAACCTAAGGAAAAAAAAACGTTATGGGGTGCCAGGCCTGAGGACCCAACCCTTATGACGAGAGAATTCTGCAAGGAAAACTAATCACAAGACAGAATTTTCCAAATTTTTGCACAGAATTCCCCTACCTGTCCTTCCAACTATCACCCCATCTCCCTCCTCCCTTTCCTATCCAAGATACTTGAACGTGCTGTTCACTGCTGTTGCCTTGACTTTCTTTCATCTCAAGCTATTCTTGATCCACTTCAATTTGGCTTTCGCCCCCTTCATTCAACTGAAACAGCGCTTGCTAAAGTCTCCAATGATTTATTTATTTGTTACATTTGTATCCCACATTTTCCCAACTATTTGCAGGCTCCATGTGGCTTACATAGTACCAGAGAGATGTTTACAGGCTCCGGGGTAAACAAATACAAAGAGATGTTGTAGTAGGATAGGTTCATGTGGTAGGTCCACATAAAAGATTCGTTCAGCGGAAGCGTTCTGTAGTATTTGGAAAGTGAGGACAGTGCTGAGCAGAATTTTACGGTCTGTGTCTTGTAATTGGCAAGACAGATTCAGATAGGCTGGAGTGGGCTTTGACAGCAACTCCAGTAGTTGGAACATAAGGGCAGAGCTGGGTGGACTTGTACAGTCTATGTCCCAGAAACACCAAAGAAAGACCATGATCAAGTATATAAATCTCATGTTAATTGTTTGGCAAAACAATGGCCATTGTTGGTGATTAAGAAGAACTAAGCTAAATTCTTTATCATTTTTATATTTTATAGATGCATTGGTTGAGTTATTACATTGTTTTGACAATTTTGGAGGTTTTTCTGACGTAGCTGTATTAAAGAATCACCATTAGGGCTTCCTGGTCAAGGTGACTGTGTACTGTGGTCTTTTTCCTCTTTTATTATTGTAAGAATTATTTCTGAATTAATTTTTAATATGAGGATCACTTGCTGGTTAGTGATTTCTATCTGGGTTCATTTCCCATCTGTTCCTGGCCAGATCCAAAGGTCTCTATTCCAGCCTCATTCTTCTCGATCTATCTGTTGCTTTTGACACTGTTGATCACAGCCTACTCCTTGATACGCTGCCCTCACTTGGATTTCAGGGCTCTGTTCTTTCCTGGTTTTCTTCTTATCTCTCCCAACGTACTTTTAGTGTATACTCTAGTGGATCCTCTTCTACTTCTATCCCACTGTCAGTTGGTGTACCTCAGGGATCTGTCCTGGGAACTCTTCTTTTCTCCATCTATACTTCTTCCCTTGGTGCTCTGATCTCATTCCATGGTTTTCAGTATCATCTTTACGCTGATGGCTCCCAGATCTACCTCTCAACACCAGAAATCTCAGCCGAAATCCAGGCCAAAGTATCAGCATGCCTGTCTGACATTGCTGCCTAGATGTCTCACGCCACCTGAAACTAAACATGACCAAGACTGAGCTTCTCATCTTTCCCCCTAAACCAACCTCTCCTCCTCCCCCATTCTCTATTTCTGTGGATAACACTCTCATCCTTCCTGTCTCATCAGCTCGTAACCTTGGGGTCATCTTCGACTCCTCCCTCTCCTCTGCACATATTCAACAGACTGCTAAAACCTGTCGTTTCTTTCTCTATAATATCAGCAACATTTGCCCTTTCCTTTCTGAGCACACTACCAGAACCCTCATCCACACTCTTATCACCTCTCGCTTAGACTATTGCAACTTGCTTCTCACAGGTCTCCCACTTAGCCATCTCTCTCCTCTTCAATCTGTTCAAAATTCTGCTGCGCAACTAATATTCCGCCAGTGTCATTATGCTCATATTAGCCCTCAATTCACTTCACCGGCTTCCTATCTGTTTCCGCATACAGTTCAAACTCCTCTTATTGACCTATAACTGCATTCACTCTGCAGCTCCTCAGTACCTCTCCATTCTCATCTCTCCCTTCATTCCTCTGTTCACTGGGTAAATCTCTCTTATCTGCACCCTTCTCCTCCACTGCTAATTCCAGACTCTGTTCCTTTTATTTTGATGCACTATATGCCTGGAATAGACTTCCTGAGCTGGTACGTCAATCTCCATCTCTGTCCGTCTTTAAATCTAAGCTAAAAGCCCACCTTTTTGATGCTGCTTTTAACTCCTAACCCTTATTCACTTGTTCAGAACCCTTATTTTATCATCCTCACTTTAATATTCCTTTATCTCTTGTTTGTCCTATTTGTCCTAATTAGATTTTAAGCTCTGTCGAGCAGGGACTGTCTCTTCATGTTCAAGGGTACAGTGCTGCGTACGTCTAGTAGCGCTATAGAAATGATAAGTAGTAGTAGTTGTAAAGTCTGAAAATCAGTGCTTTAATTGTATAGTTTCTTAATGGTTGCTGGAGTATTGTCAACAGGGTGGAGAAGGATGTCAATACCTGTTGCCATGGCACAGTGGCACTCTATGGTTAAATCTTAAAATCCATCCTTCGAAATCTGTGGTCTCTGTCATCTGGCATTTTGATATATTATCAAACCTGATTTCATTTTAAACTAGTAGAGTATTTGAGTACAGCCCCATCCAGATCTTCCTGTGTGTGTGTGTTTAAACCCAGTATGGCTATTCTTTTGTTCTTATATCTGAGTTTACAGAAAGGTTTGGACAAGTTCCTGGAGGAAAAGTCCATAGTCTAATATTCAGACAGACATGGGGAAGCCACTGCTTGCCCTGGGATTGGTAGCATGGAATCTTGCTACTATTTGGATTTCTGCCAGGTACTTATGCCTGGATTGGCCACTGTTGGAAACAGGATACTGGGCTAGATGGACCATTGGTCTGACCCAGTGTAGCTATTCTTATGTTCTTAAAGATTTTCATGCACTGTATTCTGCATGTTTTCCCTACTTGTTAATCTTTGCAACCCGATAGATGTAGGCCATAAATTTTATACAGAAGGGGTTGAGAATGTATGGGGTAGAACAACTCTGAAAATTTAACAGAACATGACCAAATTTGGCTTGGGGGGGGGGGGGGGAATCTGGTGAAAACACAACAGGTTTGAAAAATGGGCCACACTGGATTAGGGGTTGCACAGAAAGAAAGCTCTCCCCCCCCCCCCCAAAAAAAAAATAGCCCACTATATTCTGATGGGAGGAGCAGTTCTAGTTTCTGCAGCATGGAAACGTTGATACATTGAAACACAGCAGTGGAGAAATGCTCTCTTCTCTCCTAGTTATAGTCACACATGCATTTTTATGTTTCAAACGATTTTATTGGTTTTTCCACTCAGAAAAAGTACAATACAAAAATCTTCCAAAGAAAAAAAAATCTTAACGCAGAAAAAGTTTCAAGAACAACTATTAAATAAACCTACTTCTCACCCCCAATCACTGTATCCTACTTCAACAATATAAATTATTCAATATCAAACTTCTTGCTGTTGGAGATATGGATTGTAAGTATGGGTCCCAAATAAAAAAGGTATCTCTTTTCCTTTTGTATTCAAGTTACCCACCTTGTTTTCTTCCCATAGAGCCAAATTATGAACACAGGCTCTCCAGTTTTGATATGATGGAGGATCTGGGACAGACCAAGAGCATAATATACATTTTTTGCCAAGAGCCTGAATCAACAATTTCTGTCCTTTACCCACTGCACCCAGCCCAATAGAAATGTCAAACAATATAAATTCAACAGGTAATGGACTCTCTGTCCCAATAAGGTATTTAAATAAAGTGCTATCTCTGGCCCAAACTTTTATATAAGTGCACAATCTCATATTTGAAAAAAATTGTTTTCTCCCCCTAGCACACTTAACACAGGTTGATGTGTTATTCTATCCTGCCTGAACTGCTATGGATTTACAGCCTGTCTCACTGACACAATTACTGTGGATTCTTTTGGATTCGTAATAAGTAAATGAAACCTTTATTAGAGGAGCTAAAGTCTACAATGATTAAGATATATACAATGGTTAGCACATATACAATCAATGATTAGAAACAATCATAAACAATCATTACATCACTGCTCTCTACATCTAAGCAATGCAAAGAGTTCTTAGACCAGGAAAGAAACAATAATTACACTATACATACAACATCACTGGTTCAGGAATCTCAGGCCCTTATCTCATCAGCCGGGAGGTCCGTTACAGCGAAGGCTCCAAGCCTCATAACCAGGAACAAACCCTCTACACAGCAAGTCTGCTCACAGATGAACCCCGACTCTGCTGTGACAAGCCTTCCCTTTTTATTAGGCTCTTAGCTCATGTCCAGAGCTAAGGAAAGTTACAGAATGCTTCTAAGGAAAATTACAGAATGCTTCTCTGCTTAGGTCTCTGGGAATGTGGTCACATGATTTCCAACTCCAGGTGGCCAGGCTGGACCTGGAAACAAGAATCATCCTCCCCTTTGCATACCAAATTAGAGCTGTGTCTTATCTTCTGCATTCCAACTTATTTTTGTATTTACAAGAAAAGTTACTTTCAGTCAAAGATAGATTTGAAAAACAATCTTTAAAATTCACTTCCATTACCCTGCCTTAAACAATTGCACTTGTGTGAAGTATGCCTTGTTAAGAACTCAGAATGAGCACTCACGAAGATCTGCTCTGTGGATCAACTTAGGTATTTGTTTAATAGAGAAAGCTACATTCTATTTCAGCATCAGCTTTCTCAAATCCCATTCCCATTGAGCTTTCAGTGTAGCAAAGTTTTTGCGCCCCCATTGTTATCTGAATAATTTTTAAAAAGACCTGAGATAGAGAATTTTTCTTCAGCTACAGAGTCAAAAAACCCTTTCAATGAAATTTAATATGCAAATCAATGTACATTAGGAAGAATAATCCGAATTATAGTTACCTGATGCTAGAGTTCACCTTGGGAGTCAGCACCCAAGAAAAAGATCTAGTTGTCATTGTAGACAATACACTGAAATCTTCTGCTCAGTGTGCGGCAGCCATAAAAGCAAACAGGATGCTAGGAATTATTAGTAAAAGGATGTAAAATAAGATAAAGAATATAATGCCTCTGTATCTCTCCATGATGTGACCTCACCTTGAGCATTGTATTCAGTTCTGGTCGCCATATCTCAAAAAGGATGTAGCGGAATTAGAAAAGGTTCAAAGAAGAGCAATCAAAATGATAAAGGTGATGGCCCTCCCATGTGAGGGAAGACTAAAGAGGTTAGGGCTCTTTAGCTTGGAAAAGAGATGAGTGAGGGGGAGGGGGATATGAATGAGGTCTACAAAATCCTGAGTGGTATAGAATGGGTAAAAGTGAATCGAAATGAGGGAAGCAACTGCTTGCCCTGGGATTGGTAGCAAGGAATGTTGCTACTAACTGGCTTTCTGCCAGGTACTTGTAACCCAGATTGGCCACTGCTGGAAGCAAGATACTGGGCTAGATGGACTATTGGTCTGACCCAGTATGGCTATTCTTATGTTCCACATACACAACAAGAATCAGTAGAATTCAATCAACTACTTCAAAATTATCCTATCAGGCTTATTTTCAAAAGAGAAGGAGGCCCATCTTTCGACACAAATCGGAAGATGGGCGTCCTTCTCACAGGGTCGCCCAAATCGGCATAATCGAAAGCCGATTTTGGGCACCCCAACTGCTTTCTGTCATGGGGACGACCAAAGTTCACGGGGGCGTGTTGGAGGCATAGCGAAGGCGGGACTTGGGCGTGCCTAACACATGGGTGTCCTCGACCCATAATGGAAAAAAAGGGCATCCCTGACGAGCATTCGGATGACTTTACCTGGTCCTGTTTTTCTTACGACCAAGGCACAAAAAGGTGACTGAACTGACCAGATGACCACCGGAGGGAATCAAGGATGACCTCCCCTTACTCCCCCAGTGGTCACTAACCCCCTGAAGGTTGGCAATAGCCTGTGTTACTCTAAATAGTTGTGCTGCTAGAAATATCAGTTTTTATTAATTTTTATTATTATAAAAGTGGAACAAGCCCTCAGAAACCAAAGTGGTGTACCTTGGTCAAAACACTAAGACAAAACAACGTTTATATATTTTTGTCAGTGTTTGATTTCTATCATGGGGCTATTTGTTCCAATGATTTTGTTTTTTCAAATTAAATGCTGACAATCCTTCAAATACATGTCTTTAACCAAAAAATCCGTATCATAATATGAAGTGGTGAAAATCACTCAAAGCTGGTTCAAAGTGACCAGGACCATTCTCAGAAGACTGTGTTCATGAGGAGCTGGCTAAACTAAAAGTAGACAAAGCGATGGGGCCTGATAGGATCATCCGAGGGTACTCAAGGAACATGGAGAAGTTCCCGCAGCTCTGCTGTCTGTCCTGTTTAATGCTTCCCCAGAATCTGGAGTGGTTCTGGAGGAGTGGAGAAGGGCAGATGTGGTCCCTCTGCACAAGAACAGAAGCAAGGAGGAGGTTGTGAATTACAGACTGGTCAGCTGATCTCAATGGTGAGTAAACTAATGGAAATGCTTCTAAAGGGGAGGATTGTGAGGTTTCTTGAATCGAATGGGCTGCAGGACCCAAAGCAGCATGGTTTCACTAGAGGCAGATCTTGTCAGACAAATCTGATTGGCTTCTTTGACTCGGTGACCAAACAATTGGACATGGGAGGGGCGCTAGATGTGGTGTACTTAGATTTTAGCAAAGCCTTTGACTTGGTTCCACATAGGCAACTGATAAATTGAGTGCCCTTGTTATGGGAGCTAAAGTGAGTGACTGGGTTAAAAACTGGTTAAATGGAAGGAGACAGGGTAAATGGAGTTTGCTCTGAGGAAAAGGATGTTACAAGTGGTGTACTGCAGGGGTTGGTCCTTGAGCTGGCTCTTTTTATCTTTGTGAACAATATTACAGTGGGGCTGTCTGGTAAGGTTTGTCTCTCTGCGGATGATACCAAACTCTGTAATAGGGTGGACACCCTGGAGGGTGTGGATAGCATGAGGAAGGATCTGGCTTAAAGAATGGTCCAAATATTGGCAACTAAGATTTGAGTGTCATGCAATTGGATCACAAAAACCAGAGGGAATGGTATAGTATAAGGGGTGAACAGCTTCTGTGTACGAAAGAACAGCGGAACTTGGGGGGTGATTGTGTCTGATGACCTTAAGGTGGCCAAACAGGTAGAAAAGGTGATGCTCAAAGCCAGAAGGATGCTCGGGTGAATAAGGAGAGGAATGACCAGCAGGAAAAAAAAAAGGTGATAGCGCCCTTGTACAAGTCTCTGGTGAGACCCCATTTAGAATACTTTGTGCAATTCTGGAGACTGCACTTACAGAAAGATATAAACAGGATGGAGTCGGTCCAGAGGGCGGCTATAATGTTGGTCAGCGGTCTCGTCATAAAATATATAGGGACAGGTTCATGAACCTCAACATGTATATGCTGGGAGAGAGGGGATATGATAGAAAAGTTTAAATACTTCAGTGGCATTAATACAGGAGGTAAGCCTTTTTCAAATGATGGAAACCTCTGGAACAAGAGGGCATAAGATGAAGTTAAGAGGAAATAGGCTTAGGACGATTCTGAGGAAATACTCTTTCATGGAAAGGGTGGTGGATGCATGGAATGGCCTCCTGGTGAAAGTCGTGGAGATGAAGACTGTGTCAGAGTTCAAGAAGACGTGGGATCTCTTAGGAAAAGGAGGAGTTAGTGGTTACTGAGGATGGGCAGACTAGATGGGCCATATGGCCTTTATCTGCCATCATGTTTCTAAACTTCTCAGTCTTGCCAATGTAAAACTTCTTGCAGGGACATTCCAATATGTAGAGCACATAATCTGAGTGGCAATTAGTTTTAAATCTTAATTTAAATGTTTTTACCAGTAATGGGATTCATGAATTCTTGACATTCAACCATCACTACACATCCACTGAACTTACTGTGCCCTACTGGTTCTTCCATTTGTGCCTGTTCTTTTTTAACAGATAGAGCTGCTGGACTTAGCATCTCTTGAAAGGGCGATCCACAACCTATGATCTCTAAACTTAGTATCTTATTGGTCCACAATTTTTGGGTGGGTATTTGAATATCAGTTTTTGGTGGGCAAGTTTTTTTCTTTGTCTGCTTTATTAGTAAGCATTGTACTCTGAGAGCAATTCTTTTGGTTAGATTTGCTTTGATATCTGATAAAGATTTAGACACCATGATGCTCATGTTTCTGTTTTATCTCCAGTTAACTTTCTCTACTATTACTTAATTAATGGTCTATTTTATGTCTGAAGTAATGTTATTGTTGTAATCTCTGAAAATTCAATAAAATATTTTACAAAAAAATGTTTCCTAAATTGTAAAACTTTTTATATATCCAGATATTTTAAGGGAAACTCAGAAGACAAGAAGACAATTTTTGTTGCATCCTGCTATCATCCAGATGGGGGCCTTATTTTTTTTTTTTTTTAATTCCCTTGTAAATGTATTGTTAAATTTAGGCCACATAAGTATGTTTTCTTTGATATTACTCAGTTAACTGCTTTTGTTTAATCTAGAGGAATTATGGATGAAGGAGATAGGACTTCTTCTCCTATAGTGGTAGTGGTTTACCTAATTTGGACTATGTATCTCCTGTTTAAGCTTTACGGTTGGTTTACATATTTTCTTTTAGTTTATTGCCTTTTGTTCAGATCTCCTTTAGTTACTTGGATTTCTCCATTTATTGTGGACTGGAGTATAATAAATAATGCCTTTTCGAGATACTATGTACTTATTTTTCTCAATTTTTTAATTTCTATTTTTTCAGTACAAGTGATTGTTCAATTGTAAAATTTGAAATGTCAATAAAAATAACATTAAAAATGACAATGCTAGACCTAACAGTATCCTAAGGGATATTCAAACACATTGAAATGTTCTTATGGCCTTTCTCTAGTTTATGTATTTAAAATATCTTTATCCTGGGGGCAGTTCTTTGTTTTGACATGTTTAGACCTTTGTTTCAGCTTCATAGAACAAAAACAGGTTGATTATTCATCCAGGAATATTTGAATTTTAGTTCAACTATGGTGATTGGAAACAGGTGTGCTCTGTTTAATTTACTATAGAATTTAATTTAGTTATTTATGGAAACTGAGCTAATTTGAGTTTGCTGTGACAAAGTGCCCATCAGCCCCTTTACTGTACAAACCTATTCCTCATCCTACTTACCATGCCATAATTTATCTTAAACCTTAGGACTTAATCCTGCTAACAGTGAGCCCTCTGTGGCCCCAGCTATGAAGTCATTAAGGGAGTGGAGCAAAGCCATGCCAGGAGCAATGATGAAGGAGAACTGGAACACAAAGACAGCACCTTGGAGAAAAACTGCCAGCACTTTATTATTTGGAGACTATCATTAAGTACATATGTATTGCCATTCTGGAACAGAACGAAGGTCCATCAAACCCAGCATCCTGTTTCCAACAGTTGCCAATCCAGGTTACAAGTACCTGGCAAGATCCCAAAACAGTACAATACATTTTATGCTGCTTATCCTAGAAATAAGCAGTGGATTTTCCGCAAATCTATTTTAATAATGGCTTATGGACTTTTAGGAAGCTATCAAAATTTTTTTAAACCCCGCTAAGCTAACTGCTTTTACTACATTCTCTGGCAATGAATTCCAAAGTTTAATTACACGTTAAATGAAGAAATATTTTCTCCGATTTGTTTTAAATTTACTACTTTGTAGCTTCATTGCGTGCCCCCTAATCCTAGTATTTTTGGAAAGAGTAAAAAAGCAATTCACGTCTACCCATTCCACTCCACTCGTTATTTTATAGACCTCTATCATATCTCCCCTCAGCTGTCTCTTCTCCAAGCTGAAGAGCCCTAGCTGCTTTAGCCTTTCCTCATAGGGAAGTTATTTCTTCCTCTTTATCATTTTCATTGCTCTTCTCTGTACCTTTTCTAATTCCACTATATCTTTTTTGGATGCGGTGACCAGATTTGCACACAATATTTGAGATATGGTCGCACCATGGAGCAGGGGCGTAGCTACGGGTGGGCCTGGGTGGGCCCAGGCCCACCCAATTTAGCCTCAGGCCCGCCCGCCCACCCACCCAGAGTCCGAGTCCATCCCTGTCCGTCTGTATTTTCGAATCCTCGCCCGCAGCGATGAACTGGCGGGCGGGGCACCAGTGCGCCGCTCTCCAGTAGTAAAAGCAGCAAGCCGGCAGGTTTGAGTCCGTCCTTTGCTTCCCCGCCCGCCTCTCTGCGTCCCGCCGCCTGAAAGGAAATGACATCACAGGAAGGCGGGACACAGAGAGGGCGGGGAAGCGAAGGACGGACTCAAACCTGCCGGCTTGCTGCTTTTACTACTGGAGAGTAGCGCTCCGCCCGCCAGTTCGCCGCTGCAACCTCAGGAGTGGAGTGTAAGTGAGCCAGCCTATGAAGTCCACTGTAAGGAAGCCATTTGGTAAATTTCTGTTTCCACTCCCCCGCGCAGCCGTCGCGTCGCGGTTCATTGAAAACATAGCAAACAAAATTAACATTGCAGTGAACATGATTCTACATAGAACTTTCTTTACAAAACTTTGTGGTTCCTTATATTTGTCCGTATAATTATTTAGGATAAGATACGTCAAGTGGACCCTGAATTAGTAGTATTCTCTATTGGAGTTGTTAAGCATGTCACCCATTGCAATTTGATAGGTGTAATAAAAGTAATCGGCACCCTTATCCGCATTTACTAGGAGAGTTATTAGGGAGCATGTATAATTACGTGCCGTTCTGTTTAAAATTTGGTGGTTGATGGTAATAGGTTTGAAGCTAGAGTAGGGCTTGCAGTAGAGGAATCTCTCTCTGAAATATCAGGCGTGCTGCAGTGTTTTGGGCAGTTTATAATTTCTTTAAGCTTAAGGCTTTGCATCCGATGTACATTCCATTACAGTAGTCAGTGTGGACAGGATACCTGATTGAACCAGGAGCAAAATGTCATGGTGGAGAAGCAGCTTCTGATTCTTCTTAATCTGCACAGTGTTTTGAAAACTTTCAATACTATTTCAGGTATTTGGTCAGATATGAGGTTGTGGTCTATTGTGATTCCTAATACTGTTGTTTTTTTTCCTTAGAGGATAGCTGGTTTGATGGCAGTCTTCAAATCTATGTTAAAAGCCCACCTTTTTGATGCTGCTTTTAACTCCTAACCCTTATTCACTTGTTCAGAACCCTTATTTTATCATCCTTACTTTAATATTCCCTTATCTCTTGTTTGTCCTGTTTGTCTGTCCTAATTAAATTGTAAGCTCTATTGAGCAGTGTCTCTTCATGTTCAAGTGTACAGCGCTGCGTACGTCTAGTAGCGCTTTAGAAATGATAAGTAGTAGTAGTAGCAAGCAAACCTGTGAGCTGCTGCATCCACGTTGTTGTTCTTTGCCAAGAGAGAGATGAGAGATGCTGCGAAGGGGGAGAGGGGAGGGATGGAAAGAAACAGGATGGGTGGGGGAAATTCTGGTCACACTGGATCACAGGAGAGGGGGGCAAGACGAAAGAGAGAAGTGACAGGAAGATGCTGGGAGGGGGTGAAGGGTGGGGAGAAGAGAGGGAGCAGATGCTGGGCTAGAAGGGTGGAGGGAGAGAGACACTGGGAAAGGTGGAACCATGTGGGAGAGGCCAAGGGGGTGGCAAGGAAATAAATGTGAGGAGGATGGTGATTACAGGGGAAAGAAATATGGTAATGGGGAATAGATTGAAGATGGAAGGGAATGGGTGGCTGGGGAAGTAGAGAGATGGTGAATAGGAGAACTAGTGTGTAAAAAGGAAATGGAAATCTGACAGGTATCTGAAAAGTAAAACAAAGGAATGGGGTTAGGATAAAATTTGGGTGGACAGAGAAAAGAAAAAAAAAACAGAGGAAAGAGCTAAAATGGAAAGGTCAATATGTCAGAGGCAAGTGAAGTGAGGGAATGGAACAAGAGAGGAGAAAGACAAATGGACAACAGCTGCTTGAAGGAGAATTAGCAGAAAGATTGGAAAGTTCAAAAGAGAAACTGGATCAACATGATGGAAAAAGAAAATGACCAGACAACAAAGGTAGAAAAGGTATTTTATTTTGAATCTTAACTGAAATATGATAGCTTGAGAAGTGTGCATAGCGGATGTCACTTTCCTCATGAGCTAAAGTGTTTCTGTTTCTATTTTGAGTTGGGAGGTGCTGGGGGAGAGGTGGAGAATAGGGGGAGGAAGGGGCGGGGCAGAGAAAATTTTGTGCCCACCCACTTCGGGCTCAGGCCCACCCAAAATTGGCTGTCTGGCTACGCCACTGCCATGGAGCGATACAAAGGCATTATAACATCTTGATTTTTGTTTTCCATTCCTTTCCTAATAATACCTAACATTCTAATTGCTTTCTTAGCCGCCGCACTACACTGAGCAGAGGGTTTCAACATATCATCAACGATGACGCCTAGATCCCTTTTCTGGTTAGTGACACCGAATGTGGAACCTTGCATTACGTAGCTAAAGTTCAGGTTCCTCTTTCCCACAAGCATCACTTTGCACTTGCTCACATTAAATGTCATCTACCATTTGAATGCCCAGTCTCCCAGTCTCGTAAGGTCTTCTTGTAATTTTTCACAATCCTTTTGCGATTTAACAACTTTGAATAACTTTGTGTCATCAGCAAATTTAATTACCTCACTAGTTACTCCCTTCTTTAGATCATTTATAAATATATTAAAAAGCAGCAGTCCCAGCACAGATGCCTTGGGAACCCCACTATCTACCCTTCTCCATTGAGAATACTGACCATTTACCCTCATCTCTGTTTTCCATCTTTTAACCAGTTTTTAATCCACAATAGAGTACTACCTCCTATACCATGACTCTCCAATTTCCTCTGGAGTCCTCATGAGGTATTTTGTCAAATGCCTTTTGAAAATCCAAATACACAATATCGACTGGCTCACCTTTATCCATGTAGTAGATTGAATGGCAAGATTTCCCTTCACTAAATGCATGTTGGCTTTGTCTCATTAATCCATGCTTTTGAATATGCTCTGTAATTTTGTTCTTTACAATAGTCTTTACCATTTTGTCTGGCACCAATGTCAGGCTCACTGGTCTATAATTTACCGGATCACCTCTGGAACCTTTTTTAAAAACCGGCGTTGCATTGGTCAACCTCCAATCCTCCAATCTTCCAGTACCATGCTTGATTTAAAAGATAAATGACATATTACTAACAATAGTTCTGCAAGTTCATTTTTCAATTCTATCAGTACTCTGGGATGAATACCATCCGGTCCAGGAGATTTGCTACTCTTCAATTTGTCAAATTGTGCCATTACATCCTCCAGGTTTATAGATATTTCATTCAGTTTCTCTGACTTGTCACCTTTGAATACCATTTCTGGCACCAGTATCTCTCCAATATTATTGCACTCTTTAATGAAGAACTCCTACTATTTAGAATATTCAAATGACTAATGAGATCAGGAGTTACGTATACTAAATTGTCTTTAAAAAGGAGGAAAAGACCTCAGAAGCTCAGCTTTTTGACAGTATTTTCAGTAACTGAAACAGCCGTGCAAACGTTCTCATAGGTCTAAAAAACCTCCTCTGATTTTTTTTACCGTTTTTTTTTAAAGTGCATAATTCATCTTTTAATTTTCAATACATTATATTAATGGTTTCTGATTCAAGAATAAAAACTTGAAAACACTTATTTGCAGCATAGGAATCAGTCTTTTGCTTGATCGGTTTGTGCAATCCTTATGCTGTTTCTTATTATTTTCAGTCAGATCTTTCTTTCATTTTCTGAAGGATTTTCTTTTTGCTCTAATAGCTTCCTTCACCTCACTTTTTAACCGTGCCAGCTATTGTTTAGTCTTCCTTCCTCCTTTTTTAATAAATGGAATATATTTGACCTAGGCTTCCAGGATGGTATTTTTGAACAGCATCCTCGCCTGATATACATTTTTGACCTTCGCAGCTGCTCCACTGAGGTTTTTTTTTCACCATTCTTCTCATTTTATCATAGTCTCCTTTTTGAAAGTTAAATTCTAACATATTCGATCTTCTATGTGTACTTACTCCAAATTCTATATCAAATCTGATCATATTATGATCACTGTTATCAACCAGCCTCAGCACCATTACCTCCTGCAAAAGATCATGTGGTCCACTATGAACTAGGTCTAGAATTTTTCCTCCTCTTGTTGGCTCCTGTACCAGCTGCTTCATAAAGCAGTCCTTGATTTTGTCAAGGAATTTTACCTCCCTAGCATGCCCTGATGTTACATTTACCCAGTCAATATCAGTGTAATTGAAATTACCCATTATTATTGTGTTGCCCAGTTTGTTAGCCTCCCTAATTTCTGATAACATATCTACATCTGTCTGTTTATCCTGGCCAGGTGGACGGTAGTACACACCTATCATTATCCTTTTCCCCTTTACACATGGAATTTCAATTTGTTTTGTTTTGTTTCCTGCAGCATTTTCAATCTATTTGATTCATCACATTCTTTCTTAAGTCCATCCCTGTCCCTAAGGTCTCTTTTAGAATGTGAATCTGAGTTTTTAAGTTTGCAACCTGCTCATCCCTTTGTTCAAGTTTTTCAATTGCAAGTGCTAATCTAGGGTATAAATCTTGCCTGCCCATTCTGAGATTATAGTCTTGGACAGTTAAAAATTTTTCTTAGATAGTTTCAGCTTCCCATCTATACAGGAGAGAGCAGTCAGGAAAATAGAGATGGCCCTGCATGATGATGCTAGCACTTGAACATGCATAGTTCACCACTCTAAAAAGTCCTTAAGAGTTGTGTTACTTTTTTGGCCTGGAACCTGTTGGATAATACAAGCGATGGGGTCAATATTCAATGCCATTTAACCAACCAAAAACGGCTCCTGGTGGGTTAAATCATTTGTTGGGGACTTTCTGCTGCTATTCAATGGCACCTAACCGGTTAGCGCCACTGAATATCACCACAGACTCCTAAACTCGAAGCCAGCTATATTGTGGGTGGTCCATGGGCAGAGTTGGCACTTATGCGGTTAAGTGCCAATATTCAGCACTTAACCGCCTAAGTATAGCAGTCAAATCAGACCATACAAAAGTCAGTCCTATCTTTATGCGGTGTTGCTTATGTGGTTAAGTGCTGAATATCACACTGAACCACATAAGAGATAGCTGTCCACATAAACCCAGATATTCAGTGCCAGTGCTCAGGCATGGCCCGGCATTGAATATCCAGGAATAATGATGGCAGTGGTTAAAAACCACTCACTGCCACTGGCTGTATATTGACCCCTATGTGTACATCTGTTATCAGGGCCAGCCTGACCACCAGTTGAACTAGGTGTCTTCTAGGGTGGCACCGGTATGGCAGTCAACGCCACTAAATCAGTCCGGTAATTTGGGGAGGGTGAAGCCCAGCAGGCCTTGAGCATGCATAGATGTTTAAGGAGCCATGCTGGCTGTTCTGAGTCAGGTAGATATTCAGCTGGTGGCAGTGAACATTTTTATAGCTGCTACTGGCATTATCCCTGGATATTCAATGGTAAGCCATGTCCGAGCACCAACACTGTATAACTAGATTTATATGGCAGCTGACTCTTAAGCAGTTAAGTGCTATATTTAGCACTGTATTAAGATAGGACTGTTTTTTGGCACACAATACTCCAGGTGGGGTAACACCACGGATTGATAGAGAGGAATTAAAATATTTCATCATGTACTTTTCTGAATAAGGTGCTTCTGCATACTGAGCTGCAGATTCAAAACTATTGTCCATAATGACTCCAAAATACATTCATTGAAGGGTAATATCTTAGAAGAAACACATCAATATGTACCTAAAGTTTAGGTGTTTTTCCTATGTGCATCACTTTACATTTGTCTACATCATGTGCCAATTAGATGTTCAGTTCCCTAGTATTACAATGCTTTATTGCAGTTCCTTATAGTCAGCTTGCATTTTGAATAAATGTACAGTATCAAGTCATCTGGAAAAGTGACTACCTCAATGTATGCTCTCTTTTCCAGGTTATTAAAGAATATGTTAAATAACAGTGGTCCCAACACTTTATTATTTACCTTTCTCCCTTTGGAAACTGGTGGTTTATTCCTACTCTCGGTTTCTTATCTTTCAACCAGTTTCCAGTCCACAGTGGGACATGACCTTCTATTCAATGGCCTTTCAATTTTCTCAGGAGTCTCCCAAGAGGGACTTTGTCAAATGCTTTACAAAATCTAGGTATTCTATATTGACTAGCTCTCTTCCATCCACATTTATTTACACCTTCAAACAGTTTTAGTAGAATGATAAGGCATGACTTCCTTTTGCTAAATCCATGTTGGCTCTTCTTCATTAATGTATTACCTAAATATATATTCAACAATTTTGTACTTAGCAATAACTTCTGCCATTTTTCCAAGAAGTGATGTCAAGCTCACCAGTCTGTAGTTTCCTGAATCATTCCTTGAACCCTTTTTAAAAATGGGTGTTAACATTTACTACCTCCCAGTCATAAGGCATGATGCCAGATTTTAGTGATTATAGATTACCTGTAGCATATCTGCAATTTCATGTTTGAGGTTTTTTTTTTCAGAATGTTGTGGGGTGAATGCCATCTATTAGCTTGTCAATTTTGAAATATGAGGACTCTTTGTATCTGACCACTTTGTCTTATGAACTGGGAAGAAATGAAAGGATTCAGCAGTCTTCAATCCCATTGGTGTTCTTACACAGGAGCTATAGAGGGGTTCTTGCTTCTTAGCATGATGGCAATTGGCCCTGACCTTGGGAGCTAACACCATGAACTGAGCTGTCACTAAACAGTTCATGGAGTTAGTTCTCGCAGCTCAGTTCCCATTGGAGAATGGAACGTTGTTGCTATGGATTTTCACCTTTTCAGAAGCAAAACCGTAGCGAATGTTTTTTTCCTATGGTGATATAAAAGGCACAGAAATCATGAATGCTGTGACTAATAATCATTTCATGCACCTTTCCTCATGTATATGTCCACTCTGAAAACTATGGTTAGGCTGCCTGTTAAGCTAGGTTTAACAATATGAAGAGCATTGGCCTGATCATGCACTCTAGCAACAGAAGCTGCCCAGCCACGCACCTTAAATAAAGAAATCTGGACAGAAGCTTACTTTCTTAACCTAATCATTTATATTTTTGCCATGATCCTGTTGTTACATTACAATCTATTGTTGGAATTTTAGACTGGAAAATGATGTAGATAAAAATATTAGCCTCTGGTTCTGCAGACTTATGGGTCAATATTTAAACCTTGCTCCAGCTGTGGCATTTAATTATTCACATATATTCAATGCTGCTGCCTATATAGTCAGCAGCACTGAATATGACAGCTGAGCTATATCCGTACTAGAGCTGTACAGAATGGCATATTTTACTATGTGGCTAAATACAAATAATGAAAACTATTATTCGGCCAAATACAAATACCGAATACGAATAATAGGCATCGAGCTTTAACATAACAAATAATACAAGAAATCAGAGATCAAGTGTTAAAAGATTATTCATATTTGAATTTAAATCACTATTTGGCCAAATACAAAGAATATAATCGGGGCTGAATCGAATCAAATACAAATATCGCTGTAGTGCAGCCATTCGCCGAAAGTTGCAGACATTGCAAAACACTGCACCAAGAATGATTTGTAAGAGATCTAAGTTTGAGAGAGCAACCCCATTGCAGCGTTGTTGTCTTCGGACGTATTTCCTGTTTGTGCGAGGGCGGAGCCATGATGCGAGGGAAGAGAACGGAACAGAACGGAAGGCTGGAACTCAGCTGAGCCTGCTGCCTTCGCTTCAACAGCGGCGCGCCTCCAGGGAAAATAAAATTTTTAAAGGCAAGCAGCGGAGCAGGAAGGAAACCAGGTCTGTCGGGGTGGGAGCAGAGGGCAGATGGATGATGGATGACCGGGGCAGCGGGGGGAGGGGGGGCTCGAAGAAGGCAGATGAAGGGGAGGAGGGCAGGGGGGAGACGAGGGTTGCTGGACATGAGTGGATCATGGAGGGGATGGCAGGGGGAGACAAGGGTTGCTGGACATGGGTGGATGGAGGGGAGAGGAGGGTTGCTGGACATGGGTGGATGCAGTGCAGGGGGGACAGGAGGGTCGCTGGACATGGGTAGATGGAGCATGGAGGGTAGGGGGGAGAGGAGGGTTGCTGGACATGGTGGATGGAGGGCAGGGGGGAGAGGAGGGTTGCTGGACATGGTGGATGGAGGGCAGGGGAGAGGAGGGTTGCTGGGCATAGGTGGATGGAGGGCAGGGGAGAGGAGAGGAGGGTTGCTGGACATGGGTGGGTGCAGGGCAGGGGGGGAGAGGTTTGCTGGACATGGGTGGATGCAGTGCAGGGGGGCGAGGAGGGTCGCTGAACATGGGTGGATGGAGGGCAAGGGGGAGGAGAGTTGCTGCTGGACATGGGTGCATGGAGGGCAGGGCAGGGGGCAGAGGAGGGTTGCTGGACATGGATGGAGGGGAGGGAAGAGTGAGGAATGAGATGAGAAGAGGGAAAAGGAAGAGAGGAGAATAACTGCACATGGATGGAGAAAATAGGCTGAAGCTGGATCCACTGGACAGTCAAGTCTGCGGAGGACCCAGCTTTTACTTACAGATGTAGGGCAAGAAATGAAGAAGAAAGGCGGAAAGTAAAGAAATAAATGGAAAGGAAGCCCTGGAAATGGAGTTAAGAGGACAGATAGCAGAATCGGATACTGGGCCGGCATGATCAGAAAAACAAAGTCACCAGACAACAAAGGTAGAAAAAAATCATTTTATTTTCATTATAGTGTTTGGAATATGTCCACTTTGAGAATCAGGTGTTCAACATTAAAAGTTTATTTTTATTTACTTATTTATGGCATTTTATCCCACATTAAACATGAATTAGATTGCCCCCCCCCCAGGCTCTCTCCCCGGCTATAACCAGCTCTGCAATTTTGGGGGGGGGGGGGGCGCAGAGGTGGACCGGGGAGAGAGCCTGTTGTTAAACATTTACCAGCACACCACTGCCTTTACTTATCAAGTAAGTAAATGGTGGAACGCACCTCTGTCAAGGATCCGTTTAGAACCTAATTATTCGACGTTTAGGAAATTACTTAAAACCTGGCTTTTTCAGAAATTTCTGGCAATGTAACTCTAACTAGTTAACTTTACAAAGTTGTAATTCAGGGAAGGAGACTTGCTCAGAGCCACAAGGAGCTGCAGTGGGAATCAGTGGTATAGCTACAGGGGGCCTTGGGGGCCTAGGCTCCCCCAAATTGGATCCAGGACCAGGGCCGTGCCTAGGGTCTCTGGTACCCCCCTGCAGACTATCAGTTGGCGCCCCCCCCCCCTTACACACACGGAGCTCACAGCTGCATGTCTCTCTTGGCCAAACCTGCTCTCACTCTGTTCCCGGGCAGATTTCTAACAAGAGCTGATCATCCAATCAGAGAGCTCTATTTGAATGCAGATTAACATACAGACACTGTAATGGGAATTTTTAGTCAAAAACACTAGATATAAACCCTTCGTTTTTGGATCAAATTTCACAGTTTTGATCAAAGCCATGCCCTAACATTAAGGCTGTAAACATTTCCATCAATTTTTACCCTTAAATATGCAAATGAGAATCTCCCAAAAACGGACTAATTTGCATATGATTTAAACAAATCTGAGCATATGACAACCAAGTACAGACTCCCAGCACCTGAATTCTGCAATTAGATTTAATGCAAATACTTTTAAAACTTAAAAAAAAGCTATCAGATTTTCACTTACCAGCTCTTCCTCTTTGAAACTACTGTTGAAACCATCAGCCAATGAAATGGCTTTTAGCTGTAGCTATCCCAGAATACCTGATAATTATGCACACATCATGCCCTCCTCTCGGTGTACATGATGCTCAGAAAAAAAAACAAAAACTTTGAACCACTTACAGATTTTAACAATTACACTATTTATTTTTTTATTTCTCCCCAGTCTCACTTGCACACCTCCCTCCAAACCTGTTCTCTTTAATTTGAATGTTGTTCACTTCAAGCTCACCCCGAATGAGAAGTTGTTCACACACCAAGGACATATATCTTTTAAGCAACTTTAGCAGAGATGTCTACCTCAGCACTGCTGGGCTGCCTTCACTCTCTGATGCAGAGGGGGAAGGGCAGGGGAGAGAGGAGAATCACAACTACAGGTAAAAGATTTTGCAAGTGAATGGAGGTCTGGCGGTCCGGCACCCTCCAGAGGTCGGCGCCCCCCTGCAGTGCTTATCTCGCTTACCGTATTGGCATGGCCATGTCTGGGGCCCCTTGTTTTGGCTGGCCAGGGGTCCCCAACCCCTGCGTATGTTCAGTTTCACTAAAACTGAGCATGCATGTGACGTGGGGGGAAGCAGGGCAGGTAATGTGCAGAGAACAGCGCCGGAGGCTTCAGCTGGCAGGATTTGGGGACCCCCGCCAGCCAAGATAGGTGGGGTTGTGGCAGGGAGGTGGGCCTAACTGTGCCCCCCCACTTTGGGCTCCGGACCCCCCAAATGTTGAGGTCTGGCTATGCCCCTGGTGGGAATTGAACCCAGTTCCCCAAGATAAAGTCTGCTGCACTAACCACTAGGCTAATCCTCCACTCCTATTAGAAAACATTGGCATATAGTATCACCTCTTCTCGTTGCACTGGCTGTAGAACCCTTAGCGAGTTGTATTCGAGAGCACCCGGAAATCATTGGGTTGCGTAAAGGAGGAATGGAAACCCGGATCTTGTTATTTGCGGATGATATACTATTAATTTTGACTGATCCGGGCACCTCCTTTCCAGCTTTGACCTCTGTCCTACAAGATTATAAGCACGTATCTGGGTTCAAGATTAATATGGGGAAGTCAGAGGCTCTGAACATTACTCTTGCTGAAGATCTGGTAGATAGGTTGAAGGCTAAATTTTTCTTCCGTTGGGCAAAAAAGCTTATTTGTTACTTAGGGTTAACTTGACACATGACCTAGCTGGTTTAAATGAGATGAATTTCCCGGGGAAGTTACGTGAGATGTTTTCAGAACTGGATCGGTGGGAGGGATTGACAATTTCTTGACTGGGCCGTCTTAATGCAGTTAAAATGATCTTGCTCCCTAAGTTGCTTTATCTATTTACAGCTCTCCCTATCTCCTTGCCTGATCAGTTTTTCCAGAACTTGTGACAAAAGGTCTTCTCCTTTATCTGGAAAAGGAGGCCACCCAGAGTGCGAAGAAAGGTGATGTACCAAATGCGTGCGCATGGGGGGATGGGTGTTCCATCCTTTGTGGATTATTATCATGCTGCCCACCTCCAAATTTTAGCAGACTGGCTCTGGGGATCGGGGAAGATTTGGCAGTCCCTCGAGCAGACATGGCTTGTTCTGTATCTGCTTAAAGCCATCCCCTGGCTGCTGGATCAACTTTTGCGGAAGGTTGCCCACGATGCTCCGCCACTCCTCCGCTGGCCCTTGTTGGGTTGGAGTACAGTTTGGAGGAAACTTTTTCCGGGTCTCGTGTATTTTCTGCATATGTTCATTCGATTTGCCCCACAGTTTGGCCTGGGGACTATAGATCCTTGTTATTGCTCTTGGGAAGGGCTAGATCTGTGTGAGTTGGGGCAGGTATGGGAGGAAGGAGAATTAGTTTCTTTTTAAAATAATCAGGAGTATGGGCTCCCGGCTCTTAATGTTTTTCAGTATCAGCAAGTGTCTGACTTCATCACCAGGCGGGCCAAGGGGGAGCTGAGTTTACCCAAGAAGCCTCTGGAGCAGTTAATGGCGAGTGGAGGGGGAAGGGGAGGTATTTCTAGGCTATACAGAGCCCTCCTAGCTCATCATAAACCCATTATATGTTATTTAACAAAATGGGAAAACGTAACGGGTATATCTTATGAATATCCACAATGGGAACATATATTTAAATCTCTGCTTAAAGTATCTATCTCTAGCAATCTGATGGAGAATGGGTATAAAATATTGTATGGGTGGTGCTACACACCTAAGCGGTTGGCCAAAATGTTCCCAACAAGGCCGGCCTTGTGCTGGCATCAATGTGGTCTAAAGGGGGACATGTATCATATTTGGTGGGCTTGTCCACGTGCTCAAGAATTTTGGACTACAGTGTTGAACTTTGTTTCAAGCCTAACCAAGATTCAGTACCCTTTGAAAATGGATCATTGTCTTCTACATGCTAAGCCATGGGGAGTGAAGTCTTACACACACCAGTTGGTTGCTCATGTATTTGTTGCCAGCAAATTGGTGCTTGCTGCAGCTTGGAAGCAACCAACCTTACTGGGCCTTCAGAAGATTTTGCGTAAGTTGGACTATATCCACTTGATGTCTAAACTGACAGCTCTACGCACTGGTTGCTTGCTGCCATACCATCGCATCTGGGACCCATATGTGCAATGGTCTTCTGGCCCCAACCCTTCTGTGATATTGTCGTAACTGAGATATTGGTGGGAAGAGGATGCATGGGGGGGGGGGGGGGGGGGGGGAGAGATAGAGATTAATTGTATCTTTCTTTAGCAATCTGACATATGTTATGGAGATATTACCAAATTGAATATGATCTGTTATATTCTTATAAAAGCTTAAAATTAAAAAAAATTTTTTAATGCAACAACCCTACCTAGAAACAACAACACACCTCCTACTGGGCAAACTCAACAAATGAAACTACTAGAGATCCCAACACAGGAACTACACCTGAGTTGAATTCTTATCATCTCGGGTACACACGTAGAACATGGTTAAACGCTCATCTAATGCAGAATAAGAGATCACAAATTAGAAACCGAAAATGCAGACAAAAACTTAAATAGAAACTCCTCAAAAAGCCAGACTGAGAAGTGTAGTACTGGAAAAAGAAAAACTGAAATGCATTTCATCCTGTATTTTGCAAACATATAAAAAACAGATGTGCACAAATCCCAAGCTCACAGTCCTTAAAAATTAAAAATGTTTTTGTTTTCTACTTTATTTATAATTACAGCAATAAAAATATACAAATAACAATACAAAGTATGGCATGTTATACTACTTACAATGTCAACACAATGCATAATAGAACATTTTAATTGACAGTAAAGGGTATACAGTGGGGGAAATAAGTATTTGATCCCTTGCTGATTTTGTAAGTGTGCCCACTGACAAAGACATGAGCAGCCCATAATTGAAGGGTAGGTTATTGGTAACAGTGAGAGATAGCACATCACAAATTAAATCCGGAAAATCACATTGTGGAAAGTATATGAATTTATTTGCATTCTGCAGAGGGAAATAAGTATTTGATCCCCTACCAACCAGTAAGAGATCTGGCCCCTACAGACCAGGTAGATGCTCCAAATCAACTCGTTACCTGCATGACAGACAGCTGTCGGCAATGGTCACCTGTATGAAAGACACCTGTCCACAGACTCAGTGAATCAGTCAGACTCTAACCTCTACAAAATGGCCAAGAGCAAGGAGCTGTCTAAGGATGTCAGGGACAAGATCATACACCTGCACAAGGCTGGAATGGGCTACAAAACCATCAGTAAGACGCTGGGCGAGAAGGAGACAACTGTTGGTGCCATAGTAAGAAAATGGAAGAAGTACAAAATGACTGTCAATCGACAAAGATCTGGGGCTCCACGCAAAATCTCACCTCGTGGGGTATCCTTGATCATGAGGAAGGTTAGAAATCAGCCTACAACTACAAGGGGGGAACTTGTCAATGATCTCAAGGCAGCTGGGACCACTGTCACCACGAAAACCATTGGTAACACATTACGACATAATGGATTGCAATCCTGCAGTGCCCGCAAGGTCCCCCTGCTCCGGAAGGCACATGTGACGGCCCGTCTGAAGTTTGCCAGTGAACACCTGGATGATGCCGAGAGTGATTGGGAGAAGGTGCTGTGGTCAGATGAGACAAAAATTGAGCTCTTTGGCATGAACTCAACTCGCCGTGTTTGGAGGAAGAGAAATGCTGCCTATGACCCAAAGAACACCGTCCCCACTGTCAAGCATGGAGGTGGAAATGTTATGTTTTGGGGGTGTTTCTCTGCTAAGGGCACAGGACTACTTCACCGCATCAATGGGAGAATGGATGGGGCCATGTACCGTACAATTCTGAGTGACAACCTCCTTCCCTCCGCCAGGGCCTTAAAAATGGGTCGTGGCTGGGTCTTCCAGCACGACAATGACCCAAAACATACAGCCAAGGCAACAAAGGAGTGGCTCAGGAAGAAGCACATTAGGGTCATGGAGTGGCCTAGCCAGTCACCAGACCTTAATCCCATTGAAAACTTATGGAGGGAGCTGAAGCTGCGAGTTGCCAAGCGACAGCCCAGAACTCTTAATGATTTAGAGATGATCTGCAAAGAGGAGTGGACCAAAATTCCTCCTGACATGTGTGCAAACCTCATCATCCACTACAGAAGACGTCTGACCGCTGTGCTTGCCAACAAGGGTTTTGCCACCAAGTATTAGGTCTTGTTTGCCAGAGGGATCAAATACTTATTTCCCTCTGCAGAATGCAAATAAATTCATATACTTTCCACAATGTGATTTTCCGGATTTAATTTGTGATGTGCTATCTCTCACTGTTACCAATAACCTACCCTTCAATTATGGGCTGCTCATGTCTTTGTCAGTGGGCACACTTACAAAATCAGCAAGGGATCAAATACTTATTTCCCCCACTGTAAGCAAAGATGGAACATATAAATAGGTAAGAGTGTAAGACAAGTTAGAAAATAAGATGACATCTTATTTCTCTGTTCTTCCTTTTTCTTGTCATCCTTCTATGATCTTTTTCAGGGTCTCATTTTCATTTCTTCTCTCCTAGTTGTCTTTCATTCCTCCACTACATGTATCTGACACTGTTTTGTTTTTTTCTCCATTTTTCTCTTATCTCCCTCTCTACTTGCTCATATCTATTTTACTCCTCATTTTCTTGTTTTTCACCCTCGTTGCCACCTTTTCATTTTTCACTCACCTTCTAGCTTTCTATCTCTCACTTCTTCTCCAGAACTCCCATTGTCCCCTGTTTCTCTCTGTGACTCTGTCCTATAGCCCTTTATATTTAATGTACCCCCTATCTTAATCCTTCATTTCCATTCTCTGTACTTACCCTCCCCCCTTTTCATCTCTTTTTCCTGCTATTTCTCTTGTCTTTTTATCTTCTTTTAGCTAAACTTTATGTCCTCTTCTCCCTCCATATACTTATTTCTCTAGTCCTTCCATTTCCACTTGTCTCCGATTCCTGTCTTTCAACCACCTAGTTCCTTATTTCCACTTTCTGTACTCATAGCCTACTCACCCTCATCTACCTCCACCTCTCATCACCTCACCAACCCTATTCCTTCCCTGTCACTCATACCTTCTGCAGCTCCAGTCCCTTGCTTATGTCTTACCCTATTAAACAGGCTTCCATTCCCCCTTTTACTTCCCCATTTCCATCTTCTCTCAATTCCTTCAAACACTTGCCCCTTTCCATTGTATTTCACCCTTTTCATAGCCCTCTGCCTCTTTATCCTTTTTTCTGCTTCTACTACTACTTATCATTTTTATAGCGCTATTAGACGTACGCAGCACTGTACACTTGAACATGAAGAGATAGTCCCTGCTTGACAGAGCTTATAATCTAACCAGGACAGACAAACAGGACAAATAAGGGATAAGGGAAATACTAAGGTGGGAAAGATAAAACAGACATGAGTACTGAACAAATGAATAGGGGTTAGGAGTTAAAAGCAGCATCAAAAATGTGGGCTTTTAGCCTAGATTTGAAGATGGCCAGAGATGGAGCTTGACGAACTGGCTCAGGAAGTCTATTCCAGGCATATGGCGCAGCAAGATAAAAGGAATGGAGTCTGGAGTTGGCAGTGGAGGAGAAGGGTACAGATAAGAGAGATTGACCCAAAGAACAGAGTTCCTGGGGAGGAGTGTAGGGAGAGATAAGGGTAGAGAGGTACTGAGGAGCTGCAGAGTGAATGCACTTATAAGTCTGTAAGAGGAGTTTGAATTGTATGCAGAAAAGGCTAGGGAGCCAATGAAGTGACTTGAGGAGAGGGCTAATATGAGCATAGCGACACTGGTGGAATATGTCATGCAGAAGAATTTTGAACAGATTCAAAGGGAGAGAGATGGCTTAGTGGGAGACATGTGAGAAGCAAGTTGCAGTAGTCTAAGTGAGAAGTGATAAAAGTGTGGATAAGGGTTTTGGTAGTGTGCTCAAAAAGAAAAGGACAAATTTTGGTGACATTATAGAGAAAGAAACGACAGGTTTTAGCAGTCTGTTGGATATGTGCAGAGAAAGAGACAGAGGAGTCAAATATGACCCTCAAGGTTACGAGTTGATGAGACAGGGAGAATGAGAGTGTTATCCACAGAGACAGATAATGGGGGAAGAGGAGAGGTGGGTTTAGGGGGAAAGATAAAAAGCTCCGTTTTGGTCATGTTTAGTTTCAGGTGGCGGTGAGACATCCAGGCAGAAATATCAGACAAGCAGGCTGATATTTGGGCCTAGATTCCTGCTGAAATTTCTGGTGTGGAGAGGTAGATACTGAAAACCATGGGATGAGATCAGAGCACCAAGGGAAGAAGTATAGATGGAGAAAAGAAGAGGCTCCAAGACAGAGTCCTGAGGTACACCAACTGATAGTGGGATAGACGTGTAGGAGGATCCATCAGAGAGTATACTAAAAGTGTGATGAGAGAGATAAGAAGAAAACCAGGAAAGGACAGAGCCCTGAAATCCAAGTGAGAACAGCATATTAAGGAGTAGGCGGTGATCAATAGTATCAAAAGCAGCAGGATGAGGATAGAATATAGACCTTTGGATCTGGCCGGGAACAGGCCATTGGAGACTTTAGCAAGCGCTGTTTCAGTTGAATGAAGAGGATGAAAGCCAGATTGAAGTGGCTCAAGAATAGTTTGAGATGAAAGAAAGTCAAGACAACGGCGGTGAATAGCACGTTCAAGTATCTTGGACAGGAAAGGGAGGATGGAGATGGGGTAATAGTTGGAAGGACAGGTAGGGTCCAATTAATTTTTTTTGAGGAGTGTGTAACTACGGCATGTTTGAAGGCATCAGGAACAGTCACAGTGGAAAGTGAAAGATTGAGGACATGACAGATAGCACTATCTCTTCTACTGTCATCCCTTCTAAGTAGATGGGTGGGAACAGGATCAGAGGAACAGGTGGTTAGTTTCAAGGAGGAAAGAAAATGTGCAGTTTCCTCTTCAGTGATTTCAGAAAAGGAAGAAAAGGAGGAGGGGGTTAAATGAGGGTTGAGAGGATGGACTGGGGGAAGAAGAGGTGGAGATGACTTGGCTGAGAATTCAAGGTTAATCTTGTGAACCTTATCATGAAAGTACTCAGCCAGAGTCGGGGGGGGGGGGGGGGCAACATCCATTGCCCCACCTCTCTCCCATCTATAGCATTCATTCTCCCATATCTTCCCAGCATCTGCTCACCTGCCTCCTCCTCCTCCTCCAATATTATTTTACCCTTTCTATTTGCCCCAGTATCTATCTTTTATCCCTCTACCCTCCATCACCACCTTCCGCTGCATACGCCCTTGTTTCACCCCGCCACACTGTCTGCCTCCTTTTTTTCTCACTCCTCCAGCATCAACCCCTTCTCTCACTGCCATCTGCCAATATCTTCTCCCTTCTCTTAGAATCCCCTTCTATCAATTCAATCCCTAGCCCATGTGTCAGCCCTCAGCTCCTTTCTCCCAGTCCTAGCATCAGACGCTTCTCCACAAATCAGCCCCAAACCATAGAATCTGCCCTTGGTTCCAGAGGAGATCCGGGAAATTATAGACCGGTGAGTCTGACGTCGGTGTCGGACAAAATGGTAGAGACTATTATTAAGAACAAAATTACAGAGCACATTCAAAAGCATGGATTAATGAGATAAAGTCAACATGGATTTAGTGAAGGGAAATCTTGCCTCACCAATCTACTACATTTCTTTGAAGGGGTGAACAAACATGTGGATAAAGGGGAGCCGGTTGATATTGTGTATCTGGATTTTCAGAAGGCGTTTGACAAAGTACTTCATGAAAGACTCCAGAGGAAATTGGAGAGTCATGGTATAGGAGGTAGTACTCTATTGTGGATTAAAAACTGGTTAAAAGATAGAAAACAGAGAGTAGGGTTAAATGGTCAGTATTCTCAATGGAGAAGGGTAGTTAGTGGGGTTCCCCAGGGGTCTGTGCTGGGGCCGCTGCTTTTTAACATATTTATAAATGACCGAGAGATGGGAGTAACTAGTGAGGTAATTAAATTTGCTGATGACACAAAGTTATTCAAAGTTGTTAAATCGCAGGAGGATTGTGAAAAATTATAAGGACCTTACAAGACTGGGAGACTGGGTGTCTAAATGGCAGATGATGTTTAATGTGAGCAAGTGCAAAGTGATGCATGTGGGAAAGAGGAACCCGAATTATAGCTATGTAATGTAAGGTTCCACGTTAGGAGTCACAGACCAAGAAAGGGATCTAGGTGTTGTCGTTGATGATACGTTGAAACCTTCTGCTCAGTGTGCTGCTGCGGCTAAGAAAGCAAATAGAATGTTAGGAAAGGAATGGAAAACAAAAATGAGGATGTTATAATGCCTTTGTATCGCTCCATGGTGCGACCGCACCTCGAATATTGTGTTCAATTCTGGTTGCTGCATCTCAAAAAAGATATAGTGGAATTAGAAAAGGTGCAGAGAAGGGCGACGAAAATTATAAAGGGGATGGGACGACTTCCCTATGAGGAAAGGCTAAAGCGGCTAGGGCTCTTCAGTTTGGAGAAAAGGCGGCTGAGGGGAGATATGATAGAGGTCTATAAAATAATGAGTGGAGTTGAACGGGTAGATGCGAAGCATCTGTTCACGCTTTCCAAAAATACTAGGACTAGGGGGCATGCGATGAAGCTACAATGTAGTAAATTTAAAATGAATCGGAGAAAATGTTTCTTCACTCAACGTGTAATTAAACTCTGGAATTCGTTGCCAGAGAATGTGGTAAAGGCGGTTAGCTTAGCGGAGTTTAAAAAAGGTTTGTACGGCTTCCTAAAGGAAAAGTCCATAGACTGTTATTAAATGGACTAGGGGAAAATCCACTATTTCTGGGATAAGCAGTATAAAATGTTTTGTACATTTTTGGGATCTTGCCGGGTATTTGTGACCTGGATTGGCCACTGTTGGAAACAGGATGCTGGGCTCGATGGACCTTTGGTCTTTCCCAGTATGGCAATACTTATATACTTATGGTCCCTTTTTCTCCCAGCCCCAGTGTCAGACTCTTCTCCTAAATCAGCCCCCTTCTCCCAGCCCCAGTAAAAGACCCTTCTTTCTCCTCAACCCTTAGCCCCAGCATGTGTCCTGTTCTCCCATCCCCAGAGTCTGCCAGTCTGCCTCCTTCTTCCAGCCCCCATATCAGACTCTCTCCCACCCCAAAATAATCCCTGCTTTTTTTATTTTTATTACCCCCCATGATTCAGTAGCATTTCCCCCCCTTCTTGCCCCCTTCCTCCCAGTATCACCCTTTCTTGCCTCCCTCCGCTGGTGGTCCATATCCCTGTTCCCTCTTCCTTCAAATTTACCTTCCTCCTGCAGCTCCTTCTTGCCTGGGGACTGTCAGCACTGTGAAAAACAAAACAAATAAACAAACTAAAGAAAAGAGCAGCTTGAACATAGCCTCCTGCTACAGTTCTTAGTCACAGGCCCTGCTGGTCCCACTCCCTCTCTCACAGCAGCAGGAAATGTGCATCAGAGGGGGCAGAACTGCCAGAGCATGACTGTGCTGGCTGCCCTTTGCTAGCAATGTTTGTTTGTTTTCCACAGTGCTAACAGTCCTGGAGCAGGAAGGACCTGCAGGAGGAGGGCAAGTTTGAGGTGAGGGACGGGAGCGGAACACTGGGGGTGAAACTAAGATTTGGGGGGGGGGGGGCATTTGCCCTCCCCTTGCATCCCCAGTGGTCTGCTCCCTGGAGCTTCTGGAGCCAATGTAGCATAGTTTGGGCCACAAAACCACACAGATGGCAGCTTGCACCCCTGCTGCTATAAAGAAAGTCTGTTTGAGAAGGTGCTCCTCCTTCCTGATGTGCATCTCCTTAAGCACTGAGTCCCCTCAACAGGAACTGCAGTCTTCTTCGTTACAACCATGACAAGAGTATCTACCTTAAGGACCCCCCCCCCCCCCAAATCCCCTCAAGCAACAGGGGATACAGTCTCTTGAGGGTCTTTGCCCACCAAAACATTCCCATCAGGGACTCCCACTCTGCCATCATCATGCGCATGAGTGCTTTGTGGAGAAAAAAGGCTTTTGGGGACCCCACTAAGCCCTCCAACAGTGGGTCCCCTTCATCCAGCTCCAGCATGGAGACAGAAGACAACCTAAACACCTTCCCAATGGCATTGATGAGGTGAAGGAGCTCTTCCTTCCTAAATAGCCAAATGACCAGGAAGTGCGCCTCCTCTTCCTCCACCTCCACCTGGAAAGGTTACGCACAATCTCCTAGTATGAAGGATGTGTTCAGGCTCTCTGGGACCACCGAGGGTTCCACCTTGGGTTCTACCAGCTCAAATTCGCTCTGATCCACTTTGCCCATTTGAGCACAGCCCCCAAGGGCCCTTCACCCCTGTTGCGGAGAGGCAGAGACCCCATCTAAAGGCCCAGGAGCAGCACTGGCCTGCGCAAGGGCCTCCTCAATGAGGAATACAATGGTCTGGATCTAGTCTGGAGATGGGACTACTCCTCACCGGCCCCGATGTGGATCAGGTAGGATACAGTACCTCTCACAAGGGCCCTCTTCCCAGAGACTGCTGCACTTACTCATGCAGCAGTGATGAGGGAACTTAGGAGAAAATGGCTCTATATCCAGCACATATGAGTTTAATTTGTTGGGCAGACTGGATGAACCGTGCAGGTCTTTTTCTGCCGTCATCTACTATGTTACCCTATGTTACCAATTCTGTTGGGACCATGAGCTAGTAAGATGTAGCCTCTCCTGCCTCCCTCCGCCCAGGGCCACCTCTGATGAAAGAAACAGTCCATTGCAAGCTGGTAAAAGGAAACTGGCAGCTGTGCTGAGCTGCCCGTTCAGGAAGGCAGTGTGGTGTTGGCTGCTTTTTCCTTTGGTTTTTTTTTCAAAGCCTTGGGCTTGCTCTTTTTTTTTGTTTGTTTGTTTACTTTATTTCCCTGAACAACAGGGAAATAAAGCTGAGAAACCCAGATCCACCAACAGTTGACTGAAAACACTGCAATATGATTATCACATAATGTAAAATCTCATGAACGTGTTACTCCATTGTTTCAGGAGCAGCGTTAGTTGCCAGTTTTGACTAGACTTAAGTTTAAAATTTTGATACTAACTCACCAGGGAATTTGTACAGGACATCCAGTTTATTTGCATTCATCCCTTGTTCTCATCAACTTTCTAGGACCCTGAGATCATCTCACATGAATTATTTAGTGATTTTCATCTCACAAGAAAATTTGGTTTGATACTCATGTAACACAGCATTTAGCTGTCCAGCACCAATACTCTGCCTTCATTACTTAGTCTTAGACTGTTGCTCTATTATCCCCTTCCTTCTGTGTTGTTTTGGTGCATGTTTTATATTTTGTTGAATGTTATTTATATCTTATTTTATATTTTAGTTTATTTTTCCAGATTACACTAGCAATGTACACCACCTTTATGTAGTTTTGAAAGGCAGTATAACAAAATATCCTAATAAATAAATAAAATAAACATACTTTTTTTGTTTGTTGGAATAAGCGAAGATATTTATCTGTAGCAGGTATTCTCCGAGGACAGCAGGTTGATTGTTCTCACACGTGGGTCGACGTCCGCGTCGGCCCAGGAATCGACATTTTGCAAGCAAAATATAAACAAAGTTTTGCCAGAGTCTTCTGGCGTGCGTGCAGCGCACACCGCACATGCACAGATGACTTCCCGCCCGTCGCGTGAGCATCCTGACACATGCCTCCTCAGTTTAATCAAAAAGCATAAAAACAAATAAACAACAACAACTCCAAAGGTGAGGTGGGCGGGTTTGTGAGAACAATCAGCCTGCTATCCTTGGAGAATACCTGCTACAAGTCAGTATCTTTGCTTTCTCCGACGACAAGTAGGCTGCTTGTTCTCACATGTGGGGTATCCCTAGCAACCAGGCTCACTCAAAACAATGAACATTGGTCAATTGGGCCTCGCAACGGCGAGGACATAACATAGATTGATCTCAAACCATAAACAACTAACTGGGAGTGCAGCCTAGAACAGACCAAAAATGGGTCTAGGGGGTGGTGTTGGATTCTAAACCCCGAACAGATTCTGCAGCACTGACTGCCCAAACCAACTGTCGCGTCGGGTATCCTGCTGAAGGCAGTAGTGAAATGTGAATGTGTGGACTCATGACCACATTGCAGCCTTGCAAATCTCTTCAATGGAGGCTGACTTTAAGTGAGCCACTGACATAGCCATGGCTCTAACATTATGAGCTGTGACATGGCCCTCTAGAGTCAGCCCAGCTTGGGCATAAGTGAAGGAAATGCAATCTGCTAGCCAATTGGAGATTGTGCGTTTTCCGATGGCGACTCCCCTCCTGTTGGGATCGAAAGAAACAAACAACTGAGTGGACTGTCTGAAGGGCTTTGTCCACTCCACGTAAAAGGCCAATGCTCTCTTGCAGTCCAAGGTATGCAACCTGCTTTCGCCAGGGCGGGTATGAGGACGGGGAAAGAATGTTGGCAAGACGATTGACTGGTTCAGATGGAACTTCGACACCACCTTCAGCAGGAACATAGGGTGTGTGCGGAGGACTACTCTGTTGTGATGGAACTTGATATAAGGTGCATGCACTACCAGGGCCTGAAGCTCACTGACTCCACAAGCTGAAGAAACAGCCACCAAAAAAAAAACAACCTTCCAGGTCAAGTACTTCAGATGGCAGGAATTCAGTGGCTCAAAAGGAGCTTTCATCAGCTGGGTGAGAACAATGTTGAGATCCCATGACACTGGTGGAGGTTTGACTGGGGGCTTTGACAAAAGCAAACCTCTCATGAAGCGAACAACCATAGGCGCCCCATATAAGAGGCTTGGGGAGACTAAGCCTCCCCAGCCCAATCATGACCTTCCCCTGGCTGCTGTCTTCACAAACGCAGGGCTGGCGCAGCGCTGCAACCAAGCAGCTCTCCCTCCTTCTTTCCCTCTCTCAGCTCCTCGACCGGCAGCCCTCCTCCTCTCCTCCCCCTCCCCCGCAAGTGCGTGTGTTTTAACCTTTTACTCTCCGTGGCAGCGACGTCAGTGAGGAAGAAGGCACTGCGGGCTCGCCTTCAGCTCCAGCTTCTTCTTTCCCTCTTCACACAGTGTCCCGCCTTCTGCGATGATGCATTTCCTGTTTCCATGAGGGCAGGACACTGTGTGAAGAGGGAAGGGAGAAACGAGGCGAGCCTGCAGTGTCTTCTTCTTCACTGACATCGCTGCCATGGAGAGTAAAAGGGTGGGTTAAATGCGTGGGTGGAGGGGAAGGAAGGAACGGAGAGGAGGGCTGTCGGGGAGCTGAGGGATGGCAGGGAGAATCGCTGGACATGGGGGGGAGGAGAGTGGAGGGCAGGGGGAGAGAACAGATCACTGGACATAGAGAGAAGGGGAGGGCAGTGGGAGAGAAGGGGAGGGCAAGGGGAGAGAAGGGGAGGGCAGGGGGAGACAACAGATCACTGGAGAGGAGGGGAGGGCAGGGGAGAGGAGAATTGCTGGACATGGATGGATGGAGGGTGCAGGGGAGAGAGAGGAAATTTGCTGGATATGGATGGATGGATGAAGGAGAGGGCAGGGGAGAATGGAGAGTTCCTGGACATGGATGGAGGGGAGGGCAGGGGAGAGAGGAGAATTGCTGGACAACATGGATGGATGGAGGGGGCAGGGGAGAGAGGAAATTTGCTGGATATGGATGGATGGATGGATGGAGGAAAGGGCAGGGGAGAATGGAGAGTTGTTGGACATGGATGGATGGAGGGGAGGGAAGTCAGGAAAGAGATGCACATGGACAGAGGGGAGGGAAGAGAGGAGAAATGCTGGACATGGATGGCGTGGAGGGCAGGGAAGAGAGGAGAAATGTTGGACAAGGATGGAGGGAAGGAAAGATAAAGGAAGGAGATGCACACGGATGGAGTGGAAGGGAGAGAGGAGAAATGCTGAACATGGATGGAGCGGAGAGAAGACAGAGGAAGTAGATGCACATGGATGGAGGGGAAGGGTGAGAGGAGAAATGCTGGACATGGATGGAGCGGAGAGAAGACAGAGGAAGTAGATGCACATGGATGGAGGGGAGAGGAGTGAGGAGAAATGCTGGATATGGATGGAGGGAAAATTGCTGAATTTAAGGGCTGGATTGGAACACTTTGAGGGCAGATGTTGAAACTGGAGAAAGGATAGGGGCAGGATGGTAGACAGGACGCATAAGGACACAGAAGGATGGTGGACATGGTGAGAGAAAAAATATCAAATGGAAAGAAGACACTGCATAAAACAGAAGACACTGGGACCAAAGCTAATAGAAAAACTAAATGCTCAGACAGCAAAGGTAGAAAACATTTTTTTATTCAGAATGTATTAATTGGAATATGTCAGCTTTTGGAAATGTGCATTTGTGATATTTTGCATGCAAGTTTCAATTTTTCTAGTATTGCTGCATGCTGAGTCTGACTTCTTGAGGTAGCTTTCCAGTTCAGCATTTTGCCTTCATATCTGTTGTGTCATGTGTTTTTCATGTGTGATCAAGGTGCAGTATTCTGCTAGCGTGTAGTATTTTCAGCCCTTTTTGTTTTGTTTTTTTCACTAGGTTGTGCACTGGTGTTTTAGAGCCCGATGTAATTACAGTGCTGCCTTTCCACACATAAGGTTGTAGCTCGTCCTGTCATTAGAGTTAGTGCTGTTATGGTTTGGTAAGGTTATGAGTGTGTTTTTGCACAAGTTTGTGTATAGTGTTTTGCAGTGGAGAGATTGTGTGTTGGCTTTACTGAGGTGGCACCAAAACATCAGAAAGGGTGTAGAGCCTAAATCATGACACACTACCTCTTGAAGGATCTACATATGGTCGTTAATAAAAGGAGCTCATTGTGAACACTATCCACCCTAAAAGGGTGTTTTGTGGCTCTACATGAGAATTGTGATATTATGATCCCTTGTTTCATATTGTTGACTGTCTGCATTTTCCATATGGGTGGTATATTGGTGTATTAGGGTCTGTCCAGTGTAATATTTATGGTACAGTAAGGTTCTGAGTGTGTTTTTGCAGCAAGTTGTGCATAGCGTTTTGCAGTTGAGCGATTATGGTTAGTATATGCTTTGAGCAACCACTTTATTCTTTGACATATGATACATATCTAATATCTAAATTTAATAAAAGGTATTAATTGTGACTATTTTACTTTTACTTATTTTTTTTCTGTGTGTTGTCAGACAGTTATGGAGGTAAGCCCCGCCACTGGCCCCACCCCTAACCCCACCCCCTTTAGCCTCCCAAACAGTTGGGCCACCGACCGCCTATGAGGCTTACCCTCTACACGCCGATGATAAGCACTAATTGCACTGAGGTGAACCCTTACGGAGTTGGTCTTGAGACCAGACTCTGACAAGTGTAGAAGGTATTCAAGCAGCGTCTGTGTAGGACAAGAAAGAGGATCTAGGGCCTTGCTGTCACACCAGTCGGCAAACCTCCTCCATTTGAAAGTGTAACACATCTTCGTGGAATCTTTCCTGGAAGCAAGCAAGACTCAAGAGACACACTCTGAAAGACCCAAGGAGGTGAATTCTAAGCTCTCAACATCCAGGCCGTGAGAGCCAGAGACTGGAGGTTGGGATGCAGAAGTGACCCCTCGTTCTGGGTGATGAGGGTTGGAAAACACTCCAATCTCAACGGTTCCTCGGAGGACAACTCCAGAAGAAGAGGGAACCAAATCTGACGCGGCCAGAAGAGAGCAATCAGAATCATGGTTCTGCAGTCTTGCTTGAGTTTCAGCAAAGTCTTCCGTACTAGATGTATGGGAGGATACGCATACAGGATGCCTGTTCCCCAATGCCTGAAGCCTGGAACAGAACTGAGGGACCTTGTGATTGACCTGAGTGGCAAAAGGATCCATCGAGGGGGGTGCCCCATGCTCAGAAGATCTTGCGGGCAACATTCATGTCCAGTGACCACTCGTGAGATTGCATTATCCTGCTCAGCCTGTCTGCCAGACTGTTGTTTACGCCTGCCAGATAAGTGGCTTGGAGAAATATACCGTGACAGCGTGCCCAAAGCCACATCTGGATGGCTTCCTGACACAGAGGGCGAGATCCGGTGCCCCCCTGCTTGTTGGTGTAATACATGGCAACCTGATTGTCTGTCTGAATCAATATGATTTGGGTGGACAGCCGGTCTCTGAAAGCCTTTAGAGCATTCCAGATCGCTCGCAATTCCAGGAGATTGATCTGAAGACCTTTTTCCTGAAAGGACCAGGCTCCTTGAGTGTGAAGCCCATCTACATGAGCTCCCCACCCCAGGAGAGATGCACCCGTCGTCAGCACTTTCGTGGCTGAGGAATTTGGAATGGACGTCCCAAGGTCAAATTGGATCGAATCGTCCACCACTGCAGAGAATTCCGGAAGTCGGTGGACAGTTGGATTACATCCTCTAGGCTCCCTGCAGCTTGATACCACTGGGAAGCTAGGGTCCATTGAGCTGATCTCATGTGTAGGCGTGCCATGGGAGTCACATGAACTGTGGAGGCCATGTGCCCCAGAAGTCTTAACATCTGCTGAGCCATGATTTGTTGAGACGCTCGAACTATGGACACCAGGGACATGAGGTTGTCTAACTTTGTTCCGGGAAGATAAGCTCGAGCTGTCTTTGTGTTCAACAGAGCCCCAATTAATTCCAACTTTTGAACTGGGGTGAGAAGGGACTTGGAGTAATTGATTACAAACCCCAGTAGTTCTAACACCTGAATAGTCATTCGCATGGACTGTAAAGCACCTGCCTCCGAGGTGCTCTTCACCAGCCAATCGTCGAGATAAGGGAACACATGCACTCCCAGTCTGCGTAGCAACGCTGCAACTACCACTAAGCACTTTGTGAACACTCTGGGCGCAGACGCCAGACCAAAGGGCAGTACACAGTACTGAAAGTGCTGAGTTCCCAGCCGAAATCGTAGATACTTCCTGTGAGCTGGGAGTATCGAGATGTGTGTATAAGCATCCTTTAAAGTCCAGAGAGCATAGCCAATCGTTTTCTTGAATCATGGGAAGAAGGGTGCCCAGGGAAACCATCCTGAACTTCTCTCGGACTAGAAATTTGTTCAGGGCCCTTAGGTCTAGGATGGGACGCATCCCCCCTGTTTTCTTTTGCACAAGGAAGTACCTGGAATAGAATCCCAGCCCTTCTTCCCCTGGTGGAACAGGTTCGACTGCACTGGCTTTAGAAGGGCGGAGAGTTCCTCTGCAAGTACCTGCTTGTGCTGGGAGCTGTAAGAATGAGCTCCTGGTGGGCAATTTGGATTTCAGATTGAAGATGTATCCTAACCAGACTATTTGAAGAACCCACCTGTCGGAGGTTATAAGAGGCCACCTTTGGTGAAAAAATATCAACCTCCCTCCAATCGGTAAGTCGTCCGGTATGGACACTTTTATTGAGGCTATGCTTAACTGGAGCCAGTCAAAAGCTCGTCCCTTGCTTTTGCTGGGGAGCAGTATGGGCCTTAGACGCACGCTGTTGACGAGAACGAGCGTGCTGGGGCTGAGTCTGGGCAGGCTGCCGAGAAGTAGGAGTGTACCTACGCCTAGGATAGGAATAGGGAGCACTCCTCTTCCCCCCCAAAATACCTCCTAGATGAGGAGGCAGCCCGGTGGGAGAGAGAATCCAGAGAATCATTATGCTTCTTGATTTGATCAACAAGATCCTCTACTTTTTCACCAAAAAGGCTGTCCCCCTGGCAAGGAACATCCGCAGCCAGGAGAGTCTGCGCATCACTATACCCTGAGCAGCAATCCTGGATGTTACATCAAAAGTGTCAAACGTACCCCTGGCCAGGAACTTTCGACACGCCTTCTGCTGCCTGACCACCCAGTGAAAAAGCTTGGCCAGCTCCGTAGGGAGTGCATCAACCAAACCATAGCGGCCTGATATGTCTTCCTCTCAAAAGAATCAAGAGTTCTAGCTTCTCTGCCTGGGGGCGCCGAAGCAAAGTCTCTAGTACTCCTGGCTCTCTTGAGGGCGGAGTCCACCACCATGGAATTGTGGGGTAACTGGGACCTCATCAATCCAGGTTCACAGTGGATCCGATACTGGGATTCAGCTTTCTTCGGGATCACAGGGCCAGACACGGGCCGACCAGTTTCGCATAAGGACTTCCTTCAGTACCTTATGCAGAGGAACTGTCACAGCCTCTTTAGGTGGAGAAGAATAATCCAGGACCTCAAGCATCTCAGCCCTGGGCTCATCCTCAACCTCCACAGGGAAGGGAATAGCCATAGCCATTTCCCGGACAAAAGAGGAAAAGGACAGACTCTCCAGTGGAGATAGTCTCCTTTCTGGCAGAGGGGAAGGATGAGAAGGAATCCCAAAGGACTCATCAGAAGAAAAGTACCTGGGATCTTCCTCTGACTCCCACGAGCGCTCCTGCTCAGTATTGGATAAAGCCTGTGTTAAGGTGCTTCAACACTGAACCTGCCTCGACGCCGAGGAACGATGTCCTCTATGGCAATGTCCAGAGGCCGACACCCGGTCCGACTGCGGCGAAGCTCTCTCCACCAATGTCGAAGGGGAGTCGACCTGGGTGGCAGCCGACGCTGATGCCGCAGGTGGCACCGCAGTCGGGGGACCTCACCGCAGGTGAAGGGCCAGACACCGCTGTAGCAGACGATACAGAAGGCGCAGGCACCCCCAACACTGAAGCTGACTGGCGCAGCAATCCTTCCACAAGTTCTGGAAACAAGGCCCGGATGCGCTCGTTGAGAGCTGCCATCAGAGAAGGCTGTGGGGTCGATGGAACAGGCGGTGTCAGAATCCGTGGAGGCTCGGGAGCAGGCACCGGGTTGCTAGGAGACCGACGCATCGGCACCTCCTGTATCGAGGGGGAGCGATCCTCTCGGTGCCGACTCTCTTGACGCCCTGGAGCTCCCAGTACCGTGTGTCGAAGGAGAATGATGACGGTGCTTCTTCGCCTTCGCTCGAAGCCCATCATCGAGACTCCTCGATACCGACGAGGAGGACATGGAATCCTCACTTCTCCTCGGGGCTAGGGCCGACGAAGGTTAGTCCTGTGGGGCCTGCATAACAGGAGGTCTTGAGACAGGTGAAGACCCGTTCAATGCCTCACTGCTCCCAGCACAAGTTGGTCTCTCAGCAGCCATTACCTCTCTTCCTGACATTGATGCTCCTTTCGATGCCGACGCCACCGACCTCGGTACTGATATCAATGTCGAAGGACCAGACTGAGCCCCAAAAAGCTTCTCTCGTTGGGCTTCTCGAGACGCTTAGGTCCGTTTCTTCATACGAAGACACAGACTACAAGCAGCTGGGCTATGGTCGGGCCCAAGGCACTAGATACACCAGGCATGGGTATCAGTACCTGAGATGGTCCGGTTGCACCGAGTACATTTGAAGCCACTGGGTGTATTCGATGACATGGAAGGAAAAACGGCTTCGGCAAAATCAAAAGACACAATTGTGCCTGTTAAAGAAAAAAGGGGCACAAAACAAAAAGGGGAAAAACCCCGACTGCGCGGCCTAAAGCTGGCCGCGTTGAAAAGAAAGAAAACTTAGAAAAGGGGAAAAAAAAAACTAAAAGAGAACTACGGGGATAGGTTTTTTTTTTTTTTTTAGAAATGACGCTAAAATAGGAAGAAAAAAGTGAAAAGAGTCGTCAGACTCTGTTCCTGGGCCAAAATGAGAACAAGAAAATTCCTGTTACCTTGTCGCAGACAAAAAAGAACTGAGGAGGCACGCTCACGCGACAGGTGGGAAGTAGTCTGCGCATGCGCGATGCACGCGCACCAGAAGACTCTGGTAAAACTTTGTTTATATTTTGCTTGCAAAATGCCGATTCCTGGGCCAACACGGATGTCGACTCACATGTGAGAACAAGCAGGCTGCTTGTCCTCGGAGAACCTTAACTACACAACCAGAGGGCACTCCCGAGAAAGGAGGGAGAGCAGGGAGGAGGATGGGGACTCACATCCCTGAAGGCAAAAGCCATGTAAGGACTGAACCTCACTGCCATTCAGGGGGGCACTTGTAAGTGTTGGCTGAGGGCTGTGGATCCCTAGTTCCACACTTGACTTGCCCCATCTAATGGTAAGATCCCAAAATAGTAAAACAGATTTTATGCTACTTAGGAAAGGGACCACAACCCCACTTGCCCAGACTGGTGTGACTGGGATGCTAAGGGAAAAAGGTGTTCTGTTGCCTCTGAAACAGAATTACTACCAGGCTAAATTAGAACAATTAAGGATAAAATTAAATAAAAAATCTTTCCATAATTTAAGGGTACAGTCCTTGATGGTAAAGCTGGAATAGCCATAGAAGTGTTTCCATCTTGGTAACAACTTGTCCCAGACCAGAGTTGTATACAAAACACTCATAATATGCATAAACATAGTGTGACAGTTTTATTCACCCTTTATCAGGTGGCACCTCGTCCAATAACAAAGTTATTTTAAAGCTAGCAAACAATTTCTTCACACTTAAAAGTCACCCTCCTCATTACTGTCTATTTTATTCACCTCTACTCTATGTATCACTTTCTTCATTCTTTCAAGGATCCTTTATATATTCTCAAAAATGTTGCTGCACTTAGTTCTCTGTCTCTTTACTCCCACCATCCCTAACCCCTGTCCTCTACAGCCTGCCCTACACTATTTATTATGTGAATGCCCTGGGCCTCAGCAGCCTTTTCACACCCTGTGGAGGCAAGTCATAGGCCCTTCACATGTATCCAAAATTACTCTACTCCTATTTGCACAGTAATGCAAAGGTTTCACTGTTTATCTGTTTCTGCTTTGAGAGAAACCCTTATTAAAGAACGGGAAGGCAAGAAAGGAAAAGAGGAGGAAAAGAAAGAGGACAGCATGCAGAAAAGGGAGTCACAGGGTAAATAGAGAGCGAAAACACACAGCTACCGTAACCACTGATTAGAACAACTTACCCACATGCTTTCTGTGAGAGCAGACACCAGCTTTCAGGTACTTCAAATTCATTTGGGGAAGGGAATGGAAGAAGAGGGGATGTATACACAGACACACATTTAGCTTGAATTATCTTTAGTGGATATAGGTGGTTGGGACACACAGCTGCTGTAAAATGCTTGCAGAGTTTTCTGCTTTGAAAATTCGCTTATTTGCATGAAAAACCCTCCTGGGATTTTCCCAAAGTCAGAACTTCCTCATTGTGGTTTAAATTGCTCAGCAAGCTTAGTTTTCTCTGAGATTATCTGCTGATTCATTTAGGAAGTTGGGAGCTTGCTATTTCCAAAGACAACTAACAGCGCCTAATAGCAAAGGAAAACCGACACAGCTGAATACAACTGTAAAACTCACTAGATATAAATGGTACTAGAAAAGTTAGAAAGTTCTGTAGTTGTTATTAGCATTATTAACTACAACCAATACTGCCTTATAGCAAAGGATATCTGAGAAAATACTATAACAATTGTAAAATGAACTATAACATCTGACAGCAAAGGATTAACTGAAAATAAATTTACTGATTACAATACACAGTTTCTCTTATAACACTCAGCAATTATTGCCTACAACCTGGAACAAATGGAAACAACTGACAGCAAGTCAGCTGGGGGGAAAAAAAACCCAAGTAAGCAGGGAAAGCATGAACCTTCTCTTACATGACAGAAAGCTGGTTACTACAGTATTTTTAAAAAACTACTCTTAAATATTAATTGTGGCAGAAAGAGATTGAGATGTACTCAAGGTGAACTTCTTATTTATCAGATTTGATATTCTGCCCACAACCAAGGTTCAGATATGCAAACTAATTTGGGGATGTTAATTTGTGTCATCATAATATATAGAATCAACTACAGCAATGTAGGGATAATATGGGAATTCACATAAATTTATCCAAACAATTCAAATAGGAATCCCCTTTACTGTGAGTACAAATACAGAGTCCATTAACAACCTTGAGAACGTTGAACATTTTTTTAGGGAGGAAAAAGCCTCAACAGACTCCACACAAGCAAACAAGTTTTAGAGGACAATGTCATCATTGACATAACAAACTTGGCAATATAAATTATATTTTAATAATACAAACTCTCATTGAAAAAAACACTTAAGGTGCTGGTGATTTCTTCAGCAGCTGTTCCACGTCTGACAGCAGCCAAAGTTTCGATATTCTGCGTCAGAGTCTGTGGAACATTTGCAGAACTCCATCCACGTGGCTGTTCATTCAACAAGCTCCAACATTCTCAAGGCTACTAATGGACTCTGTGGGGTCCTTTTACTAAGATGTACTGAAAAATGGCTTGCGGTAGTTTAAGCACAGGTTTTGGGCGCGTGCCAGTCCATTTTTCAGCATGCCTGTAAAAAAGGCCTTTTAAAATTTTTTGCCAAAAATGGACATGCGGCAAAATCAAAATTGCTGCGCGTCCATTTTGGGTCTGAGATCTTACCGCCAGCCATTAACCTAACAGTAAAGACTCACACAGTAACCAGGCAGTAATGACCTACATACGTCAAGTGCCACTTGGCGTGTGTCCGAAAATAATTATTTTTCGGAAGTGCATATCGGACGCATGCCAAAAATGAAATTACCACAAGAGCCACATGGTAGTCGTGCGGTAACTCCATTCTGGTGCACGTGGGGCACGCGTAGACGCTTAACACGGCTTAGTAAAAGGGCCCCTGTATTTGTACTCACAGTGAAGGGGATTCCTATTTCAATTGTTCATCATAATATATCCCAGACATTTAAAGTGCCATTGTAGATAGGTCATAGAGGTAGGAATTGCGATGTACAGGTCAGTGCATCTCAATTTTCATCTGTATTTTAGAACAAATCTGCTGACACAGAGTCTGTTCTAAAATACAGGGAAATGGATGTTTCTGTGCTGGATGCTTGCAGCATAAACATCCATTAAAATAAATAAACAAACAAACAAACCCAAGTATAGAATATAGACTTTTAGAAAGCTGGCACACAATCAGTTATGTTTCTAAGACTACAAAGATTATCTTTGCAATCTGTTCTGTTCTTGGTGCTGTCTTGGTGATCTGTTAACCTTTTGGCATTTGGGAGGCCAAAAACCCCTGAGGGATTAAGAGGGAAACAATCCCCATCTCCAAATTCCACCAGGTCACTAGCCCTAATTGTGCTTGAGAGCAGGTGTAACTCCCAATGTTGATCAATGTCAATGGTGTGAATTAGCACTTATTGGCCCAACTTGGACAGATACTAAAATGGGAAGAATAATACTATGTAAGCCGCATTGAGCCTGCATTATGTGGGAAAGCGCGGGGTACAAATGTAATAATAATAATAATATAAGCACGCTTTGTAATCAATTATAATAGGTCAAATGTTGCTTATTTGCTTGAATGCCCATGTAAGTTGATCTAACCTGTGCGTCTTATGTTGAATAAGCATAAATCTAGAATCAATACAGTTAATACAGCAGCTCCTTTAGTCCAGGATAGATATGAAATGCCAAATATTGGATCAAGTTTGTGAAGGGTGGGAGGGAGGTCATTATGAAAGAATATTAAATTATAAAGAGCAACATTGGGTATTTTTATTATAGACTGTTATTCCAAAGGGATTTAACATAGAATTAGAGTGAGCATCTTTACTGTGACAGGGTTCTGTGATTGGTGGTGGATAAATCAGCTGATCAGTTTAAATAAGGAGTGGTGTACGCCTGCACCATCTGGACAGAGCAACATATGTCGGCAAGATGTGTCTGGCTAAGAGATAAGTAAGGGTGCCTTATAAAGAGAAAGAGGTCCCAGTTTGCTACTATACATTTGTTACAAGTGCTTTATTTTGGAGTTGAGGAGTGGCCTAGTGTTTAGAGCACCTGTCTTGACATCCAGAGGGGGTCGGTTCAAATCCCACTGCTGCTCCTTGTGATCTTGGGCAAGTTACTTAACCCTTCATTGCCTCAGGTATAAACTAAGATTGTGAGCTCCCCTCAAACAGGGAACTAACCAGTGTACCTGAATGTAACTCACCTTGAGCTACTACTGAAAAAGATATGAGCAAATTCCAAATAATTTTTAATGCTTAAATAAATTATATATTTTTCAGGGGTTCATCCTTGATAAAGCAATTTGCAAAACATGAATCATGTCAGACAATTTACCCCTGAGCCAACAAAGATAGGTGTTACACTATTTGTAAATAATTAAACATTTCTGAGACACCATTTTTAACAATAAAAAAAAGACCAGTGATGACGATTGTGCTTAATTCTTGATGGTATGAGATTGATCTATTGAGTTGCACAGCTGAGGTCTTGACAAGTGAATAAAGTGATTACATTAATTTCTGAATTTCAATGGTATTAGAAGCTTTGGATCTTTTAGGACTAAACATCTATGAACTTGCCATATCCTTGTCCTGCCCAAAACATATCCAGGCCACACCCCTTGCAATTTGTACACACTTGGGTCTAATATGTGCATATCCCAAGTTTTGTAAAATGGGGACTTAAGACAATTATGTAAAATGACTGAAATTGAAACTGCACCAGATTTAAAAATAAAAGTACAAATTAGGCTTTAATTTTACACTTCTTTTTACTGAAGTTAGCAGTGAACTGCTATTAGAGACAGGAAAGATAAGCGATAGTGGGTTTTTTCCATTTTTAATGAGCCATATCTGTTAGACAAATGTGGCCTCTTTTATCAAGCCACGCTAGCAGTTCCTGTGCAGCAGTGCCAATGAAGCTCATTCTGAGAAGTTCTGAGAGCAGAGGACATTTCTCTGGTAAGAGAACATTATTTTGCTCTGTGCTTTGGGAACTTAGATTGGGGTTTAAAAGAGGCATTGTAGGCTAGATAGGCAGAATTAAAAAAAAATTAAAAGAAAAAGCAAACTTTTAGTCTCTATACCCTTTTCCCCCTAGTTTTAAAACTTGAACTTTGTACCACAGCATTAACAGACAGTCTTTAAAGCAGGACCTAGTTCAGTTTTAGGGAAATAAAAAAAAGAGAGAGAGAAGCAAGCATTATTAACTAGTTTCCATAGTGTACAACCCTTTCCCCATAGTTTTAAACTGAAACTTTTTATAGAGGTAAAAACTTAGCCAAAGAACTTTAAAAAGGAAAGCAGCAAGGTTCACATTCTCTCCTAAAAGACAGTTATTTTCTGTTCTTTGGCTGCAGGAGAGGTAGAACTGCTACTGACCTGAATTAGGTGTTAATTAAGGTGTGAGGAAGTAGAATACTTGCAAAGGTTATTGAGGGCAATCTGATTACCGAGTTAACTTCAAAGGGTTTATTTGAAGCAGTCCCCTTAGAATCACTATATAGAAAGGAAAGGTCCCACTTAGCTTTCTTTCTGAGAAGTTTTGAGAGAGAAGGACATTTCTCTGGTAAGAGAACATTATTTTGCTCTGTGCTTTGGGAACTTAAAGATTGGGGTTTAAAGGAGGAATTGTAGGTTATTGATAAGCAGAATTAAAAAATAAATAAATATAAGAAAAAGCAAACTTTATCAACTAGTCTCTATACCCTATCCCCCTAGTTTTAAAACTTGAGCTTTGTACCACAGCATTAACAGATAGCCTCTAACAGGCACAGCAGGACCTAGTTCAGTCTTTATTCCTACCCCCTCCCCAGTTCCCACCCACCCCTAGCACAATTCTTCATTTATAGTCATTATTGTAATTAGGATAACAAGAGGAGTGTTTTCATTAGAGTTTTAATTACATTTTCATTAGTTTTAATCATATTTAATTAGTTTCTGGGAAGCAAACACTAAATAAATTACACATTATACCATATAATGTTAAGGCTCTTTATATTCATCTAATATCCTTAGTACCTGAAGAACTTTTAATTAAACAACTCTTTAATACTAAGATGCAGATAGCAGTCCAGCAGCGAGAGCGGTGCTATCCAGTCTTTCGCACTGTCACATAAGAACATAAGAGTAGCCATACAGGGTCAGACCCTGTATGATTATCTCCCAGTTGGTGAGAGGTTATATGTGTGTGCTCAATGCAAAGAGCTCTTAGCTCTTAGAGAATGAGTCCGTTCTCTTGAGGCTAGAGTAGCAGACTTGGAGGAGCTGAGGGAGACAGAGAGGTACATAGAGGAGGCCTACAAGAATGTTGTAGAGAAGTTCCACCTCCATTCTGGCATCCCCTGGGCTGCCTTGGATGAGGGAGACCTCCTAAATAGAGAGCATCACCCTGGTGAAGTTGGGAATAATCCTGTAGCCAGGACAAGCCCACCAGGGGACGCACTATCCTCTTGTACCAAGGATGTGTCTCTAGGAGCTTCTGCCTAGGAGGGAAGGATTAGGATGGCTATTGTAGTTGGTGATTTATTAGGCATGTAGATAGCTGAGTGGCTGGTGGACGTGAAGATCACCTGGTGACTTGCCTGCCTTGTGCGAAGGTGGCGGACCTCACGTGTCAAATAGGATTTTAGATAGTGCTGGGAAGGAGCTGGCTGTCTTGGTGCATGTACGTACCAATGACATAGGAAAATTTGGGAGGTTCTGGAAGACATAGTTAGTAACCACTGGGGGAGTAAGGGGGGGGGATCTTGCTTTAATCCCTCCAGTGGTCATCTGGTCAATTAGGGCACCTTTTTGTGAACTCTCTTGGCTCTAATCCTCGACTTCTCTTCACCACATTGAACTCTCTCCTCAAGGTGCCCCCTCCCCCAACTCCCCCTTCATTATCTCCTCAGACCCTTGCTGAATTCTTTCACAACAAGGTTCAAAGATAAACCTCTGCTTTCTCTACCTCACCAGCTCTCCCTCCACTAGTCCGTTCCCCTCTCTCCCTTCCCCTCATTCCCTTTCCTCCTTTCCTGAAGTTACTATTGAGGAAACCGACACTTCTCTTTTCTTCCTCAAAAATGTACCACCTGTTCCTCTGATCCCATTCCCACCCACCTTCTTAATGCATCTCTCCTACTCTTATTCCTTTTATCTGTCACATTCTCAACCTCTCACTTTCCACTGCGACTGTCCCTGCTGCCTTTAAACATGCTGTGGTCACACCTCTCCTTAAGAAGCCTTCACTTGACCCTACTTGTCCCTCTAATTACCGACCCATCTCCCTCCTTCCTTTTCTCTCCAAATTACTTGAGCGTGCTGTTCACCGCCGCTGCCTTGATTTCTCTCCTCCACTATGCTATTCTTGACCCATTACAATCTGGTTTTCGCCCTCTCCACTCAACCGAAACTGCGCTTACTAAAGTCTCCAATGACCTATTACTGGCTAAATCCAGAGGTCAATATTCCATCCTCATTCTTCTTGATCTTTCCGCTGCTTTTGACACTGTCGATCACAGCATACTTCTCGATACCCTGTCCTCACTTGGATTCCAGGGCTCTGTCCTTTCCTGGTTCTCTTCCTACCTCTCCCTCCGCACCTTTAGTGTTCACATCTGTGGATCCTCTTCTACTTCTATCCCTCTGCCTGTCGGCGTACCTCAGGGTTCTGTTCTTGGTCCCCTCCTCTTTTCTATCTACACTTCTTCCCGTGGTTCATTAATCTCATCCCATGGCTTTTCCTACCATCTCTATGCTGATGATTCCCAAATCTACCTTTCTACCCCTGATATCTCACCTTGCATCCAAACCAAAGTTTCAGCGTGCTTGTCTGACATTGCTGCCTGGATGTCTCAACGCCACCTGAAATTAAATATGACCAAAAACCGAGCTTCTCATTTTCCCCCTCCAAACCCACCTCCCCCGCTCCCCCGTTTTCTATTTCTGTTGATGGCTCTCTCATTCTCCCTGTCTCCTCAGCTCGAAACCTTGGGGTCATCTTTGACTCTTCTCTCTCCTTCTCTGCTCATATCCAGCAGACCGCCAAGACCTGTCGTTTCTTTCTTTAACAACATCCGTAAAATCCGCCCCTTTCTTTCCGAGCACTCTACCAAAACCCTCATCCACACCCTTGTCACCTCTCGTCTAGACTACTGCAATCTGCTTCTTGCTGGCCTCCCACTTAGTCACCTCTCCCCTCTCCAGTCGGTTCAAAACTCTGCTGCCCGTCTCATCTTCCGCCAGGGTCGCTTTACTCATACTACCCCTCTCCTCAAGACCCTTCACTGGCTCCCTATCCGTTTCGCATCCTGTTCAAACTTCGTCTACTAACCTATAAATGTACTCACTCTGCTGCTCCCCCATATCTCTCCACACTCGTCCTTCCCTACACCCCTTCCCGTGCACTCCGCTCCATGGATAAATCCTTCTTATCTGTTCCCGTTCTCCACTACTGCCAACTCCAGACTTCGCGCCTTCTGTCTCGCTGCAAGCCCTACGCCTGGAATAAACGTCCTGAGCCCCGTAACGTCTTGCCCCATCCTTGGCCACCTTTAAATCTAGACTGAAAGCCCACTCTTAACATTGCTTTGACTTGTAACCACTCACCTCCACCTACCCCTCTTCTCTTCCTTCCCGTTCACATTAATTGATTTGATTTGCTTACTTTATTTATTTTTGTCTATTAGATTTGTAGCTCTTTGAGCAGGGACTGTCTTTCTTCCTGTTGTGTGCAGCGCTGCGTATGCTTGTAGCGCTATAGAAAATGCTAAATGTAGTAGTAGTAGTAGTAACTTAGTCGTGATTGAAACAGATCTAGACCAAAACATCTTCAGCTCTGGACATTTTTGCTTTGTTCCATTATGGCAGAAAAACACCCAAGTTATGGGAATGCCCAAATCACGCCATCAACGCATCACCTTGTGATTTGGAAGCACTGCAGCCAAACTGCATAGAAAAATGTCTTTAAAATGTGTTTTGAAAATAGTGATTTGGACATTTTTCTGTTTTGAGAATGAGCCCCTTAGCATGTCAGATTTAGAGAATTACAAGCCTTTGTTCACTACCAACCTTATACTCAGTTCTACAATGATCATGTGGTTCTAAGAACACATCCTAAGTTTCTACCCAAAATAGTATCTGAATTCCATATCAATCTGAGCATTGTACTAGCAGATCTTCTTGACATCACATATGGATCTCCATCAACAGGGATGTGTAGATCATGGATGGGCAACCTTGGTCCTCGAGTGTTGCAACCCTGTTGGATTTTCAGGATTTCCCTAATGAATATGCATAAGATCTATTTGCTTACACTATAAAGGTGTAATGATGAGATATGTACCTGGGACCTTTTATGTGAAGTCCACTGCAGTGTCCCATAGGGTATCCCACTGCTCTGCTAGGATATCTACATGGCCAGTCTACTAAGAATGCTGCCTCCTGTCCCCTCCCCCCCCAAATGGCTTGTTTTTGTGCATTTTTCCCTTGGACTTTTTTTTTTCTTTCAAAAATGGTCACAAAAGAAAAGCACACAGAGTACAAAACATCTAGGAAATAGTCATTTTCACTTGGTTGTTGAACATTTTCAGCAAAAACGTCCAAAACTGGATTTAGACCTCATACTGGAAATGCTCCTTAACATGTAACAGCAAGAAGAAATAAAACTTCCAATGGAGAAATTTAAATTCTACTAACTCCAGGGGTTCAAATGCGGGTCCCATGAGCTGCAAGAAGACCAGGTTGATGTCCCATTGTTCAGCATGTCTCCTAAACGAAGGTCTGCAATTTGTGAGACCATTCACACATCTAGTTACCATGTGATGCTGAGATGGGATCTTTATCTATGGAACTGTGGTACTGTACTGAGGTGTATTCTCAATGAATTAGTACTGAGACCAGAGACTGACAGGGTTAAGAGGTACTGAAAAAGAATGGATATTAAACTACTGAGGAGTTGTGAATCTTTTACATTTGCATGAGAAACATTTTCTAGTAGTCTCTTTCCTAGGCATTTAGAGAATGCCTCTTATTTTACTTGACAAATTGAGGCCTACTAATGTCATCCTATCAACATCCACACCAATATTACTAGGGTGACGGTCAGAATGGATGAGCTTTCTGTTTATATGAGTGATTAGATGTAGGTAAGTTGGGAGTACAGAGGAGATGCCTGACACAGATGATAAGGACACCAAATTTGTCTCAGCCAATGAAGCACACTGACAATATGTTGAGTCACTTCATACTTTCTGTTTTGGATATTAGTGGAATTGGATGATAGGCATAAAAAGGCTGTCCTTCCACAACTACAAAAATAAAAAAAAAATCTTCTGATAGGACAATTGTTGCTGGGGTGGTAAGAACAAAAGACTAGGCATTCCTTATTCTTCTCCATTATGAAGAGATCTACCCAAGGTTGATCTCAACACTGAAACAACTGCTGGATTATCTCCAAGCCCAAAAATCGTTTGTGAGGGTCCCACTGAAGACCTAAGTTATCAGCCAGATTATTCTGCTCTCCTGGCAAATATGAAGTGACCAGAAAAGTGTATAGTTATTATTTACTGCATTTGTATCCCACATTTTCCCACCTCTTTGCAGGCTCAATGTGGCTTACAATACATCATGAATAGTGGAAACAGATAAGAAGATATACATTTAGCATTATAGAAAGATCTTGGGTAACATGATAATGATAGAACATAATGACTACCAGCGGAAGCACCACAAGCTGGTCCCTCCTTGGTTATCGATATAGATCATGTCCCTTTGTCTGCACAGACTTGTAGAATATGCCCTGTGATCTTGTCCACAAAGGCTTAACAACAAAATTGACCAGAGCTCCAATTGGTTGATATTTATTTATTTAGTCCAAACTTTATATATCACCTTAACTGTCCAGCAGGGCAAAGCAGTTTACAATCTATGGAGCTTTTCTGTGTGTGTGACCCCATATCCTGTGTTTACTCAGCTCCAAAGCGGGTTCCTCAACCTATAGTGGAGGCATCTGTTAATGGGCGGAAAAAAACCCTTCCTCTAAGCAGGTTGGTAGGGTTTTTCACCCCTGGATGTCTTGCGAAAGACCTTCTGTTATTTGTATATCATAGGAAAGAAGCCGAGTGTGTTGGTTCCATTGGAAATTCAACTTGCACTGTGTTTCTTCTCTCATGTAAAGATGGACCAACAGCACTACGTGGACTGTTGCTGCCATGTGACCCAATAGTTTCCGTACTTGTCTTGCAGTGGCTTAGTGCAGGGATGTTGCTAAGCTACACCCTTAAAACATCTTGACATGTCCTCTGTATTGAAAAACTGGACACAATTAGATAGATTTGATTACAAAATCTATGTATTACTTTATACTTTATATTCTAATTCACAGCAACTTTAAGTTTATTCACATTACACTGTTAATAGTTTCTAAATTTGTATTATATTTGTAAAACAAAAATTACTTCTGTTCATTTGGATGGCAAGAAACCTGTAGCTAATAAGAGTACATCTTTGCTCCTATTAAATTCAGAGAACTGAGTGGGACATATAGGCGGTAATTCTCAAAAGGACACCTGAAGTTAGGTGCTGGTTTGAAATGCACTGTGCAAATTCTACATCAGCAATTGCCCATACAATTTCCATTATAGAATGCTAGCATAGGTTTGCATGTGCCTAACTTTAGGTGCGAGCACTTATGCTTAGTAATGCCTCCTCTAGTAGAATAAGGCATTTAGCCCAAACACAGATGGGGAGTATACAGATGTTGGGAGAAAAGAGGGACTACATTCATATCATCTATTTCTGGATGATAAAATACAAAGATTTAAGGATCTAAAAGAAAACTGTAGCCAAGAGAGGGAATTATTTTCAACATGGCAGTTCTGGATTATCTGCACAGGTAAGATGGCAATTTGGGAAGTGTTACTGTTTTTTTTTTTTTTTTAATTCTGGATGCAGCAGAGTGAGGCAATGGATCTGATTTCTGCCTTATACGGGGAAGGAAACAACATACCCTTGAAAAAATTAAATGCATGCTTGACTGGGAGGCAGGAGAAACTCTCTCTCAACAGTAGTGAGATAAGGTGATAAACACAGGCTAACAGAATACACCTCTACTAGAATTAAAAAGGCTGCAGATATTATTAAACTGGTACTTAACCCCAGTGAGGTTACAGAAAATGTTTCTATCCACATCAAGGAGTTAGTAGACAAGAAGGGGAGGCATATTCCCCATATCTGGTGGGCATGACCAAAAATTAAAAGATTTTGGGAACAGATCCTAAAGAACATTCACATTATATTTAGAGCGATACTAGATTAGACCCAAATGTTACCTGCTGGGATACTGATCTTAGCCTCTCTCTCCACAGCTTGGTGTGAATTAGCATACTGTACATGGAAACAAGTGTACTTTCCAAGTAAGGAACAAAAGAGGAAAAGGTTGGAGGTAGTCATGTTAAAATCTCATTGCAATTTGTCAAAATAGATATGGAAAAAAAAATCAGAAAAAGAACAGTTGTTTCTACTGAAATATATGAAGATGAGATGGGGAGGCAGAGAAGAATGGGAAGGCAGGAGGACGATATGAGGTAATAAGCAATGGTTGAATTGAATGCAATTAACACAAGCTATCATTTATTGGCAGTTTGTTAAAACTGTGAAATGTTATTAAAAAGAAAAAAAAAAGAACCCACGGCACTGAGGAGAGCGGGAATTCTCACACATGCTCCAGAGGTTTGTGAGCTCTCGGACAAAAGATCAGCTTGGCTCCATCATGTGGTGATGTCACACATGTGTGTTTGTTGTGGTCCTGCTTTTCCAGAGAGGAACTATTTTTTTTAAGCAGAAAAATATCACTAAACTAATTAAATAACCAGTCAAGACTTCCGGTTGGATTATGGAGTAGCGAGGACACAGGGGAGAGCTGCTCTGGAGCGCCCGAATAATCTGCTCTGAAAAACTCTTTCCCTCCAGGTGTGGTGAGAGGCAATTAATCTGGAGAGCTTGGATAGCCCTAGTTAGGGCAGGGATTGAAATCAGCAAAGCAGATGTCTTCAAAATCTGCCCGCAAAGACCTCAAGGAGAAAGCCCGGACAAGCAAGGCAAAGATGGCGGACATTATCTTGTCACCCTCTCCTACCCCTAGCTCCCTTTCGGCAGCGGAGATAACTGAGGAGGTAAAACTGGCAGTCGAGCAGGTGGTGGGGAAAAAACTACAACTTATATTGGATAAATTGGATGGGATTGAGGAGACGCATGAGGTACAACAGAGAGTGGGGAGAGCTGAGGATGAGATACAGCAAGTGTCAGAGGTACAGCCACGGATGTGCTCCCGATTGGCCAACTTGGAAGATTTGGAGAATCGCTGGTTTAATGATGCTATTCAGCAGGGGCACTTACTATTTCATCTTAATTCGGCCCAGAGTAGTGTTATACTGAAACCGGGTAGACCCGTGAATCGCCCAGACTCATACTGCCCCATCTCTTTGTTGAATGTGGAGGCCAGTTCTTGGCCAAGATTTTGGCTAACAGGCTGGCGAGAATTCTCCCATCCTTGGTAGTGGAACAACAGGTGGGGTTCACTTGTGGCGGAATGATTGCGAAGAATATGAGACGAATGCTGGCAGCATTGGAGATGGTCCACCTAGAGAGGGCTCCAGCTCTTTTAATCAGCTTTGATGCCGAAAAGGCCTTTGATAGGGTGGAGTGGGGTTTCCTTTTTGGATTGTTGAAGGGCTGTGGTATTACAGGATTCTTTGCTCAGGCAATATAAACCTTATATGCTGAGCCTAAGGTGCAAGTGTATGCTAATGGTTACTCTCAGAATGGGTTTCTTATTTGTAGGGAACTAGCAGGGCTGTCCTCTATCCCCTATCCTCAATTGACCTACTGCTACGGGAAATCCAGGCAACGTGAATATTGCGAGGGGTGCGAGTTCGGGATGTTGTTTTAAGTCTGCTGCTTTTGCCGATGACTGCTGATACTTATAACGGACCCCCGTCAGGCTTTGCCGCACCTCATAGAAAGTCTATGGAGTATGCAGACATATTAAAGTATGCTTGTCAGCTCTCTCCAATTTTTTTTCATTTGGTGCTAGGCGTCAAGTAGTCCTCTCTTTTGAAAGAGTGATGGTAAGCTCCATTAGTTGTGGAGATCTGGAACACAAAGAGAAAATATTCCTAAGTAAGTCAATGTATTCTGGGGAAGAAGTGCATTCTTAATCATTGGATATCGGACAGACCTCCCTCCTACTGGTACTGGAGGAACAAGTTACATGAGCTCATGTTATGGGAATCCCGGGGGGCACATCAATCTCCTAAGAGGCAGCAGACATTTCTTGCGGTATGGGGGGCATATTTGAAAAGGATTTCTCCAATGGCACGAAGCCAAGTTCTGAATAGTTTTTGCTGGCGCTAGGATGGTAAAGACAGGTGGTGATTGGATGGTGCACACAGGAATTAAGGGGGAGGGAGTTTCAGAATACAGGTAGGGGAGATGGAGGAGTTGTATGAGAAGTTTTACAACCTTGATGACGAGAGTAAGACTTTGCTGATACTAAGTTGTTCTTGCTTTCAAATTGCCGAATATTGAACATGTTAATGGTCAGTTCTGGTGAATCATCAATAAAAATGTTGTAACGGGTAGATGTGAAGCGTCTGTTTATGCTTTCCAAAAATACTAGGACTAGGGGGCATACGATGAAGCTACAATGTAGTAAATTTTAAACAAATCGGCAAATTTCTCTTCACTCAACGTGTAATTAAAGTCTGGAATTCGTTGCCAGAGAATGTGGTAAAGGCAGTTAGCTTAGCGGAGTTTAAAAAAAGGTTTGGACGGCTTCCTAAAGGAAAAGTCCATAGACCATTACTAAATGGACTTGGGGAAAATCCACTATTTCTGGGATAAGCAGTATAGAATGTTTTGTACTTTTTTGGGATCTTGCCAGGTATTTGTGACCTGGATTGGCCACTGTTGGAAACATGATGCTGGGCTTGATGGACCTTTGGTCTTTCCCAGTATGGCAATACAGAAACACCAACAGTAAGAGATTGCACCAGAACTGCAGTTTATTAATTTAATACAGTTGAAAGATTATTAGAGGCCATATGTTTAAATGTTTAATGTGAATGGGGGGGGGGGGGGGGGGGGAATAGAGATACAATACTAAAAAAACTTGAAGACAGTTTATTACATTTGGTCTTTACTTAATACAGGTTTATATATGCCTTTTTGTGTATTCAATTGTAAAATCATTGCCTTTGTACTGTTTTCAATAAAAAACATTGAAACATAAATAATCAGGCAAGACATTTCATGACGTATACGCCTTTTAGACTATTGCTCAATTTATTTATGCTCCCTACTCCAAACAGGAAAACACAGTACATTAGAATGTAAACCATAACACAGAAATAGCTCCTGGTCCCAAAACTATGAGGAGACGAACATGACACTCAGTTCTCATGAGCTTGATCAGGAGTTCTAATGGGGGAGTTGGTGGGAGACCAGCTTGTAATGGGCTCCACATGATGGGCAGCGCTGAGGTTCTCCCTGGTGTAACCAGAACCATATGATACATGTGTTATCCTCCTCACCTACATGAAGGAGAGATAAAGCCAGTTATTTTGAGAACTATGAAGCCAGACATGAAAATGACAGCACAGTGAAGTCTACAGAGGATTCTATGAGGAGTTTTGCCTACTGAACAGGGCACGGATCCCACAGCTCTGTATAACCTTGACAACCTACTTATCACAAATCGTATTCAGCTGTGCCAACATGAAAGTGCTTTGGAAACTGGAAATAAATACCCATGCAAAAATCAGTCTATCAGGAGATTAACAGTGAATATCCATTAGAGTGGTTCTCCTTGCTATATATAAGACTAGAAAAATTCCAGGGCCCAGGCTGCACTTTAGCCCTTGTGTTTGGGCCCATGATAGGATATCATTGTTGCTAGGTGGCAGCTGGTCTTAGCCTAGACAAGACCGAAGCCACCTCTAGGGCTGCATCCTATAGAGAAACGGATGAAATGGGTAGTGGTAATTTTCTAAAACAAAACGTTCTCCCTTCCATTCCAATTGAATGGGGAAAAGATCATAAGTTCAAAAAGGATCCATACAGAAAACCACCACGGGCAAAGAGTTAAATTAAAAACAGCAAAATGAAGCATCTCCACCGCCAAGAAAAGGCCTATAAAAACAGAAGAAAACGATACAGCCCAACTTAGTTGTGTAAGTAAGGCATGGTGAAATAAAAGAAAAAAAAAAAACTAGAAGTTTTCACATTAATTATCTAATAAGTCAGTCCATGCTAGAAATCATCCCCACTCAACCATCTTTAATGTTGATTAAACTTTGTGTATGTGTTCTTGAAGTCTCAAACTACAGTCTGCAAAATGTTAGAACAAAACTCTTCCCAGATACACACTTATGGTCACTAGACTATAAGAACAGCCACAAAAATAAGAACACCCCTACACAGAGATATAAAATTAAAAAACAAAAAAAGTAGGGATGGACAGGTAGCCTTCCCAGCCAGTCCACAGAAACACTTAGAAGTGGGATCAGAAGTAGTCAAATGTTTATTGAAGCCTTGACACGGAATCATGTTTTGGCATACAATGCCTGCCTTAGGAGTCACAAAGCTTTCAAATGCTTCTCAGACTATGGGCTCATTTTCAATACAGAAAAACGGCCTAAAAGTGGCACAAAGAGGCAGATGGACTTCTTTTGCCAAAACATCCAAATTGCTATTTTCAAAACCCATTTTTAAGATTGTTTTCTATACAGTTCATATGCAGTGCATCCAAATCACAAGGGGGTGCGTTGGGGGTGGGCTCTGGGCATTCGCAAAACTTGGACTTTTTCTGCCATAATGGAACAAAGCAAAAACTTCTAGGGCTAAAAGTTAAGACGATTTGGTCTAGACCTGTTTCAATCACAACTAAGTCACAAAATGATGCTCTAGATCAGTGTTTCCCCAAGTCTGGTCCTGGAGTACCCTTTGCCAGTCAGGTTTTCAGGATATCCACAATCAAGTTCATGCATATCCATTGTGGATATCTTGAAAACCTGACTGGCAAGGGATACTCCAGGACTGGACTTGGGGAAAACCACTATGCTAGATGACCAAATGACCACTGAAGGGATTAAGGCATGAGCCCCCCCCCCCCCCCCCCCAGTGGTCACTGTCCCCTTCCCATCCCCCAAACATGTGAAAAAAAATGGTACATACCAGCCTCTATGACAGCTTCAGATGTTATGGCCAGTTCTGTTAGAGAAGCAAGCTGGGCCCTGGAGTACCCTAGTGGTCTGTGAAGTGCACTGCAGAGAAGGGGACCCAGGCCCATATCCCACTCTGTTACACTTGTGGTGGAAAAAGCATCGTCCAAAACCCGCTGTATCCAACTGTATCAATACAGTATTTATAAACTATGAATTTCTCTAAAAGGGTTCAAAACCTTAATTTAAAAATCATGTATAAACCAAATGGATTACAAGCAACAGTTTCAGATGGGCATGGTGGTGTTTTTGGTTTGTTAAACGAATCAAAGTAATTTATCACAATTCCATAAGTAAACAAGTACATAATAATGACTAATGTTAATATAATGATATATGTACTATACCCTGTATGTTTAAATCATTTTTTATTAAGTACGTTAAAGAACAGCTCTTATGTATGAAGGTGTTACTTATATGTGGGTACAGTAGGTTTTTGGTAGGTTTTGGAGGGCTCCTACACAATATAAGGGGATAATGGTGAGATGTGTACCTGAGACCTTTTAGGTGACATCCACTGCAGCGCCCCCTAGGGTGCCCCACTGCTCTGCTGGGATGTCTGTGTGACCATATATTCCTATGGGCATCTCTAGTGTTTGTGCGCCTACAGCGCAGCTTAGTAAACAGGGCCCTTTGTCTTAAATTATATCATACAAATTTTTCAGCCTACTTCGGGTTCATTTTTGAAACAAATTTAAGAGACTATAATATTCTTATTCAGTACCAAATAGTTGCCCAGGTGGCTAAATTAGAAGCCATTGCACACTGTTCTTCAAAAATACTATGAGGATGGCATTTTTGTTGCATTGCTTCATAAATTTGCAATGTTGTGGAATTGTATGCCACAGGAAAAATAAATACAAAACTATCTGTTCCTAAAATTCTGCAACCATTTACTTTGAGACCTTCAAGAACATCCATACTAAGTTTAGTCAAAATCAGACATGGTTGAGTGGTTGCTCCTGGTCCACTTGACATGGACTGACTCTAAGCACCCCAAGAGTAATGGCAGATGAGGCAAGTAGAGATTCACTGGAAGGCACTGCTTTAACAAGAGAATACTTACAGATGCACCCAACAAGCCTACAGTTGGTAACAGAGGGGACGATGTGAGGATCCTCCTTAGTCCCAGAATATGGCCTTGGTTTAAACATACTGTATGGATCCTAAAGTGGCACAAAGTGGAATCAGAGTGACAATAGGTGTGCAACTTACACATTTAAATAAGAGTTATGCTGCCTTTCAATGTAACAGAAAGGACTGATTAGATGTGTCTACTGCACTCTTCACAGAAAAGGCTCTGGAGTATCCTGGCTGTATCTCAGGCTAAACTGACTAGGACAAGTAAGATGGTTTAATGCCAAACTCCCAACTTGTGGAACACTTTCCCTAGAGAACTGTGCCTCTAAAGATTTTCAGGGTTTTAAGAAAGACTTAAAAAGCCCTGTCTTTTCGGGAATGCTTTCCATGCTAATAACAGTGGCAACAGGCATATATGTAGTGTATTACGACCACCTATTAAAATATGCACTATGCTTATATTTGTTTTAATTATTGCTAATACTCGTACATCACCTTGGACAAACATAGTTAATGGTTAATATATTAAAAAAAAAAAAATCCATGCTATATATTGCTGTACAGTGAGTGAGAATGGAAGCAAAATGTCTGTCAGAACATACATAATCTATCAGCAGCTAACAGGAGTAGAACCCCCCCCCCCCCCCCCCCCCCCCCACTTACGGTTCCTTGTTTGGTGGCCTGCATGACTTTCCTTTCCAGACCAGTAGCTTGTTCTTCATCGGTAGGGATTCCTGATAAAAAGAAACAAAAAAATATTGTTCTGGAAGACTTTCTAAGTACAATAATGTATTCAGGGAAGTCCATGTACTCCTCACATACTGAGGGCCATCATTGGCTAGATTATGGACAGGTGTGGTAATCAAATATGGGAGGTGTGTATATATGTACATACACACAGATATGGGCTCATATTTCATTACCATAGAATATTACTTATATCTATTGTAGACACTTACTTCAGGTTTTCCAAGTCAAATTCCTATAAAGGTAAGACATATGCAGACCAGAAAGGGTAAGCAAAGCCTCTGGTGATCAAAGAGTTATAGTTTGCTGGACTGAGTCACATCAGAAATGAGCAAATAACGACAAATATCAGAACACATAAAAGAAACATAAAAGCATTCCAGTTACAGTCTCACAGGGAAAGGTAGGGGTGAGGGTGAGAAACAGGGAGAGATGGATGGGCAATCAGAGGGTGTCCAAGCAGTATAACTGTATGGTTTATGTGACGGAAACCCAGATCTTTGTTAAGTCCTGAAGTCCTCTCTGGTAGGTATCAAAATATTTCATCCTTTTAACTTCAACAGTATATGTTCTTGAATTGTCTTAAAATTTCTTTTTGGTATTCTCAAGATAAAGCCATTGATGCAGTGCTCTGGTCTTGCAAAGTCCTATTCCTGGTTGTCTTTATGGTGCTTAAATGTGATGCTTGTGTAAGCTGATTCTTGACTTTAGTATCTGGCCTGTCTCGCCAACATATCATCCTTCTTCACATTTTTTTTTCATTGAACAATATATACTACATTTGAAGAACAGCACGAGTAGGATCCCTTTATGCTGCATATTGTTTCCCATGTGACCAACCGTGGAATCCCATGATATGCGCTGGCACAGTTTACAGCTTGGTATATGGCAGAGATGTGCGTCATTCTCTTCTTTTTCAGCTTCTGTTAGGAGTTAGCTTTTCACTAATTATTGATTCAGATTAGGTGGTTGTTGGAAGGCCAGATTATTACCCTTCCCCCACCTTTCCCTGTGAGACTAACTGGAATATTTTTTTTGTTTCACTTATATATTCCGATATTCAACATAATTTGTTCATTTCTGATCTGAAGGCAGTATTGCCTTTGAAGGTTAATCAAAACATTTATTGTTAGTTCAATAAAAAAGGTATCTTATTTTCTTTTGTTGTTTTATTTGTATTTATTATATTTAAAAGTGGACTAACAGTTATAACACCATTTTATCCTGGACTGAATCAAAATCACTACACTACAAAACGGCAACATTAATACTGAAACCCCAGGAGACTAAGACAACTCATCCTGGGATTCTAGCAAGCAGTGTACACATTTACCTACACGAGAATAGTGTACAATAACAAAATGCAATATCAAATCTGCCTACACTCCCCAAAACACTCAACCCCAGTTCTCAACCTCTCATTTCTCCTCAATAACATATTATTTGACAATAAACCCTAAATTAACTGTCTTCAGAAGGCCAGACTTCACCTCATCCATATCCAGAATATGAGGTAATTCAATTCCCTTATCTACTATAATAAAATTCACCCTCAACGTTCTGAAGACAACGTTCTGAAGTCACTCAGTCACTCACTGAAGGGTTCATGGATTCATGGTGGTGAAGCCACAACACTGACCATGTCTCTCTGCCCCGCCCTCGCATGACGGACCAATCAGAAAAAACACTCAACATTCTGAAACACAAAGGACCATCACAACACCATTCCCAGGCAACACTAGGCAACGTAAAACGGACCAATCAGAGGAAACTACGTGACAATAAGGGAGGAGCATTCCCCAGCAGAATGGCTCATTATCTGTGCAGCAAGGAGAGCACAGAACCACCGCTGGAACGAGAGAAGAATATTCCTGCTGTGGGTAAGTGCAAAAATAGACCGGGAAGGGGGGGGGGGGGGGAGAAATTTTTAAATGCCTAATGCCAGTAGTGAAGAGTGCCAGAGGGCCTATAGCACAGACTATATTTGGGATCGCTTGACATGGAGTCAGAGGAGCCGGAAAACAACGTGCCCGTCACCATCTGGGACGTGGGCGAACAGGACAAGCTGCAGCCCAGCTGGAAGGATTACCCGCGACCCAGCCAGCAGCAAACAGCGACCAAGGAAGGGGGAGGAGTACTCCTTCCCTGCCTAGGAATCGCTGGAGACTGGCTGCCAAACTAACGAAACAACCGCACACCGACGTACCACCTCCATCATTCGAAAGGCATCCACTCTTTCTTCAACAGAAATGCAAACTAATAATACAAAACAAACAAAGAATACATGGTTTCTCAGGCGGCTGCAGGTAACTCCCCACCCCCTTCCTCTTCCCCTTTAGCCGAAGCGGCCAAGGACGTGCCCAACCATCCCCAGCCAAGCTGTCTCCCACCTCGGGGATTCCCCGAGCACCCGGAAAAAGACAGCGCTGATTCCTGCAGCGCATAAATGTTCCAGCATTCCCCTGCAGCCGGCCTGAAATAGACCAAACATACCCCCCGACGGCCCGAGACCATGCTCTTCTCCCTTCCGCCAACTTAAAACAACCATCCCTGTCCTCAGGCAAGCCGTCACCCACCTCCAGGATGCCCAGAACCCCAGCCCAATGGAAAAAGATGGCGCTGCTTCCAACAGCACATTTCTCTTCCAGCATTCCCCTACAGCAGCCCTGAAACGGCCAAAAAATACCGACAAAGAACGTGCTCCTCTACCTTCCGCCCATCTAAAACAACACTGCTGCCTCAGCACAACACAAAAAAAAAAACATGGAAAAAAAAAAAACAACACTCAACAAAGGCTGACCCCACTACAACCACATTTACATTTCACCAACAGAAAGACCCCCCTCCACAAACCTCCTTGACAGACAAAAACACACACACAATACAACAGAAACACACCCTCAAAGCCACACACCAATCCAACCCACTTTGCCAGCACAGCACAGCACATCCCCCAACCCCCAAGCAAAAAACAAAACAAAAAAAAGACACACATCAACAACCTGCACACACACCGCACCCTCACACACACACAAAATAACTCTGTGACACATACACACACAAAAAAAACCCACATGCTAGCGCCCGTTTCATTGGTTTCGGAAACGGGCCTTTTTTACTAGTGAACATATAAAGGGTACAGCATTCCACAAACATGCCACCTAATATTCAAAAGGATTTAAACCAGGCAGGAAAGGCTCCTCTCCATCCTATTCTCACTACCTCAAGTATCTCTCTCATATCTCTATTTATTAATCCCTTTACACACCTGTCTTATGCTACGTGTTTGATGAACACTTAAAAATTATACAACAGTTATGGTTTCAGGAATCATTTAGCCTTTCAATAAAGAATTTTTTTCCTTATGTTTCTATTACATATTCCTGCATCTTTTATAACAAGACCCTGGTCCTTGAATTTCCTATTCATAGTAACATAGTAAATAATGGCAGATAAAGATCTGAATGGTCCATCCAGTCTGCCCAAAAGTCACACTGTTATCAAGTCATGATTAACTGGCAATGGATAACAAGACCCTGGTCCTTGAATTTCCCATTCATAGGAACATTGTAAATGATGGCAGATAAAGATCTGAATGGTCCATCCAGTCTGCCCAACGGTCACACATTATCAAGTCATGATTAACCACCAATGGATGTGATAAAATACTTGGTCATTGTCTCTTTGGCATTTCTGGGACATACACCGTTGGCCTTGTCCTTGAATTTGCTGTCGAAGCCCACTCCAGCCCATCCAACTCCGTCCTGTCAACTGCAGGCCACAGACTGTAAAAGTCTGCCTGGCACTGTCCTCACGTTCCAAATTAGTGAAGTTTCTGTCAAAGCCCTCTCCAGCCTATCCTAAACAGGACTGCCATATATGGAACTCAGACCGTACAAGCCTGCCCAACACCAGCCTTAGTTCTTCACAGCCAGAGTCGCCATCTAGAGCACCACTTGACGGGCAAACACACATGCAACTGTTTAAGTTTAGGGGGTTTCACACCATTCATTTTCTAATTAGAGATCTTCTGTGTTCATCCCATGTCTTTTTGAATTCTGTCATGGTTTTTTCTCCACCATCTCCCTTGGGAATGCATGCCGGGCATCAACCACCCTCTCCATGAAAAATAATTTTTCTGACATTACTCCCAAGTCTTCTACCGCACAACCTTAATTCATGTCCTCTAGTTTTACCATTTTTCCTTCTCTGGAAAACATTTCTAAATTAATACCTTTCAAGTATTTAAACGTCTATCATATCTCCCCTGTCCCTCCTCTCCTGTACGGTATACATATTCAGGTCTTGCAGTCTCTTCTCATATGTCTTTCGGCGCAAGCCCCATATCATTTTTGTCACTTTCTTCTGAACCTCTTCAAATCTATTTACATCCTTAGCAATATACAGCCTCCAAAACTGAACACAATACTCTAGGTGTGGCCTCATCAACAACTTGTACAGGGGGGGCATCAACACCTCCTTTCTTTTGCTGGTTATGCCTCTCTCTATATAGTTTAGCATCCTTCTAGCTATGGCCATCACCCTGTCACACTGTTTTGTTGCCTTTAGATCCTCAGATACTAATCACCCCAAGGTCCCTCTCCCTATCTGTGCATATCAGCCTCTCACCTCCTAGCACATACTGCTCCCTTGAACTTCTTAAGTGCATCACTCTGCACTTCTTTGCACTGAATTTTAATTGCCAACATTTGACCATTCTTCTAATTTTTGCAGATCCTTTTTCATGCTTTCCACTCCCTCTGGGGTGTCCACTCTATTACAAATCTTGGTATCGTCCGCAAAAAGGCAAACCTTACCTTCAAACCCTTCAGCAATGTCGCTGACAAATATATTTAACAGAATCAGCCCCAGCATCGATCCTTGAGGAATTCCACTGCTCACCTTACCTTCCTCCAAGTGAATTCCATTAACCATCCTCTAGTGTCTGTCTGGCAACCAGTTCCTAATCCAGTTCACCACTTTGGGTCCTAACTTCAGCCTATTCAAGAGCCTCCTATAAGGTACCATGTCAAAGGCTTTACTGAAATCTAAGTAGATTACATCTAGGGCATGTCCTCGATCCCATTCTCTGGTCACCCAGTGAAAGAATTCAATCAGATTCATTTGGCACGATTTACCATGCTGTCTTGGATCATTGTAACCTGTTAGATTCCAGGAAATTCACTATCCTTTCCTTAAGCACTACTTCCATTATTTCTCCAATAACCAAAGTGAGGCTTACCAGCCTTAAGTTTCCAGCTTCTTCTCTGTAACCACTTTTGTGAAGAGGGACCACATATGCTCGTTTCCAATCCCTTGGAACCTCACCAGTCTCCCAAGGATTTATTAAACAAATCTTTAAGAGGACCCGAAAGAACATTTCTGAGCTTCCTCAATATCCTGGGATGGATCCCGTCTGGTCCCATGGCTTTGTCCACCTTGAAATTTTTAAGTTGCTCATAAACACCCTCTTCTGAGAATGGTACTATATCCATTCCATGCTCATATGTACCTCTGCCAGCCAATCGTGGTCCTTCTCCCACATTTTCTTCCATGAACACAGAAGTATTTATTTAGCACATTTGCTTTTTCTTCATCATTCCCCACATAGTGGTTCACAGCATCTTTCAGTCTCACGTTAGCTTTCCTCCTCTCACTAATATATCTGAAATAAATTCTTGTCTCCCCCTCCTTACCTTTCTAGCCATTTGTTCTTCCACTTGTGCTTTTGCCAAGCAAGTATCTCTCTTGGCATCTTTCAGTTTAATCCGGTATTCTATGCGTATAATCTGCATCCAGCAATGCAAGTTTGAGAGCTACAATGGATGCATTTTTATTTGACCTGCTTGCTTCTGCATAAAGAAGGCACATTGACCACCTGATGAAGCCATGATTGCCAAAACTTGGCCAAATTGGATCAATAAATCTGTTTGTGGACTAACCCAAGTCTGCTCCTTCTCTGGCCTGCCTCTGCTTTGTACTGTTGCTTGTTGAATCTGCACAGTGTTTTGCTTAAATGTTTGGTTGCTCTGTTCCTAATATGCTTGATGAGCCAGTTACCATCACACATATACCAGATGACTTTACAGAAGGGATACAATCACTTCAATATACATAGCCAACCTCTTAAAAAACAAAATAAAACCGCCCTTATAGGATTACTATGCAGTATATTCATGATACACAATATTGAAAATCACCTATTAGATATACCCTTTTTTGTGTGTTGAATTGATGAAAGAAGTATATCTCCAGAAAACTAATCCAATGTTGGTCTAATAAAAAAAAGGTATAACTGTGGGCAAGAGGTAAAAGACGGATACAGCAGGATCCTGTGTGTTCAAAGACTAACATGGTAACTACACCACTTGACCATTTATTCGAAATCCTTAAATCTGATCATTCCAAGGCATACAATCGTACTGACTGAAAACAAAGCCCAGAGCTTCATCCCAACGTATGAAATACGAAAGAGAAGAAATGATCTTTAAAAAGTAGAAAACGAGACCGCTGGAGAGAAGGGAGGTGTATCCCCGCCCCACATACAACCCACACCTGAGCAGCCTTTTCTGACTATAGGCTGATGACCTCTGCACAACTACTACTGCAGGTATTCCAAAGCCGCTCTGTTTTCACACCCCCACAAAAAGCATAGGAAAGAACAGAACTAATGCTTCCTCGTCTCCCGGTCCCAGCCCAGGGAGCAGGCGCTGCCTCCCTACCTCTGCTATATAAAATGCTTATAGAACCCTTCCCCCAAGCTGGAGACCATCGACAGAAGACCCTGGGAGAAACCTTCCTTACCTCCACCTGACATGGTACGCCAGACCCCGTGTCCTACCCTGCCACGACTCAGAACCCGCACCACGCTTTGCGCCAATAACCTTGAAGCCATCGCTAATACTATCACCACACTCCCACAAGGAATAGAAAACACAAAAAAAATGCCGACAAGCACAATCCACTTCCTA